>NW_020172719.1:685049-707872 GCF_003031525.2 Neophocaena asiaeorientalis asiaeorientalis
GGAGGGGCAAAAGAGGGGGAGGCCCCCTTACCCCCAAAAAAAAAAAAAAAAAAAAAAAGTCTATTTCCTGTCATTTAGTTAAAGAATTTTAAATGCTTTTCTGTTGAAACTTCTGATGGCTCTGCAGCTGCTTTCTCAATGACACAGTTACTTACTTGAGCCTGGGTTGTGTCCTAGTGCTATAAACTTTCTTCTCCAATCCAAAAATTTCTTTTTTAAAAAAAATTTTAATACCTTTGTTAAGGTACCTGAGGATGTAGATTTACAAAAGAGAATATCTCAGTGTAAGAATTCTATCATTGCATTAATTTAAGTAACAATGAAAATTCACAGTTAATTTCTAAGTTGATTATGTAAAGGTAGTGCTGACTGAAAGGCTGAATATATAAAGATAATTTCTGTAATTTATTCAAATGTATATTCACCTAAAGGCATAAAGACGTATTTACTAGGTGATTCATCACAGCAATGTGTATAGAAACAAAAAATATAGTGAATAATATTCCTCAATAGGTATTATTGGTGCTTTTAAATTTTGGAAAGAACAATTAACGTGAAATCTACTCTCTTAACAGATCTTTCAATGCACACTATAGTACTATTAACTCTAGGCACAGTGTTGAACAGTACGTCTGTAGAACTTGCTCACTTTGGGTAGCTCAGACATTATACCTTCAGACAGCAACTTCTGATCTCCCCCGGCCCCTGGCAACCACCATTCTACTCTGGGTTTCTATGAATTTGCCTGTTTTAGAGTTCTCGTCTAAGTGGAATCGTGCAGTTTTTGTCCTCTGACTGGCTGAATTCACTGAGCATAATGTCCTCCAGGTTCAGCCGTGGTGTTGCATATGGCAGGATTTCCTGCTTTTAAAAGGCTGAATAGTATTCCATTTGCAGGTATGTACCACATTTTCTTATTGTGCAAAGAAATAGAAGGGAACCGACTAGGATGAAAACTGGAAACCATTTATGCATTAAGATGATGGTATTCTGGGTGAATTTTTACTCTTTGTATATTAAGTTGCTAATTATACAGTGTTTCAAAAGTTATATATATATGTATATACAGAGTATATAATGTATTTTATAGTTCCTCTAGGATTAAGGATTTAAGGATCATTGATTCCCCCCGCCCCACCCCACCAAGGCAGATATGAAGTTGGGTAGTACAGGTTCCTAAGTGTAGGACTTCTGAACTATTCAGGAAGTTTGCAACAGCATGATTAGATTGCTGTGTGCTCGGTGTCATGGGCAACCTGTTACCAGAGAGTCTCAGTTACTTCCAGGTCTGCAGCTCTGGTCCCAGATTCTCTTAGCTGCCGTTGATGCCAGCTCCAAGGTTAAAGTAGACACAGAGCTGTAGACTTAAAAAGGCCACTTTTGGTCCAGTTCCTTTATTTAGTTGATGAGAGTGCTGAGCTTAGGAAGGAGGAGGTGACTGCCTAGGACCACAGACTTGAGACTAGAAGCCAGGTCTGCAGACTCCTCCTCATTGTGGGCTGTTTACTATTTCACTGTGCAAAAGTGGTAAATTGGACTCGGGCTGCCTTCCTTCTAGGGAATGGTCTGTGTCCAACTACTATTCTTTTTGAAGCTGTTTGGATGGAATTTATACCTAAAATGAAATGGAAAAAGAAATGGCAAATGTATTCTCTTACACTACAGTTCAGCGTTGAGACATTAAATCCATCATTTTGCTGGTCTCAGAAATAAGATGTAAAGCAATAGTGTGGAATAATAGAGCTGTCCAGATTCTTTATCATATGCAACAACAGAATTCCTTTTATCAAGTTCTGCTAATTTAATTTGGAAACCTGAGGAGAGAGGTGGGAGAATACAGCTAGAGAGGAGGGCAGGGGCCGGATTAGAAGAGACCGTGAAGGCCTTGGAAGAAGTTTGGGTTTTTATTGTAAACACAGTAGGAAGCCATAGGAAGGTCTCAGTCAGAGAAGGAGGACATTTAATTCTTTAAAGATTGCAGCTTCTCACTAAAGGACTCATAAATGGAAGGGGCGGGGTCAACATGGGGTACTAGGAGGACGCGGAATTCGCATCTCCTCGCAACTAGGGCACCTACCAGGCACCGGCAGGGGACCATGTACACCTAAGGGGACGGGAGGAACCCCCAGCGACTGGTTGTTTCAATTACAGTTTTATTTTTCCTTATATATTTTTTATCTTTCTAATTTTATTTTGTTTTTTATTCTTTGTTATTGTACTGCTCCATTTTTTCTTCCTTTCCTTCCCCCCCACCCCCTTTTTTTTTAAACTGACCACGAAACCTGTGGGATCTTGGTTCCCAGGCTAGAGGTCGGGCCTGAGGTCCTGTGGTGGGAGCTCCGAGTCCAAACCGCTGGACTAACAGAGAACCTCAGACCCCAGGGAATATCAGTCGGAGTGAGGCCTCCCGGAGGTCCTCATCTCAGCACTGAGACCCAGCTCTATCCAACTGCTTGCAGACTCCAGTGCTGGACGTCTCAGGCCAAACAACCAGTAAGACAGGAATACAGCACCACCCATCAGAAAATAATTTTGAAACCTGAGAATTGAGTTGAATGAATTGGTTGTGATTTCCACTTCATTTTTCTTTTGCTTCTTTCTCTCCCAACTTATTTTGTATCCTGGACCGATCTTTAAACATTGTTTTTACCGTATTGCTCCCTCCCTTTCCTCAAAACGAACCCGTGGGACTCTTCACTGCTGTGCGTTACTGCACAAAGTTGAATTTGATTTCTCTCTGATTTATTGCTGGTCCTCAACCTCTGGCTGACTTTATCGTTTCAGTTCTATTTTCTATTACTTTCATCTCCTCCTAACTCTTTGCTTCAGTAAACTCATGACTCCTGTCGTTTTGATTGGCTGAACACCTTTTCTTCTGCTCTCTTGCTTACCCAACCTTTACTTGTCCCCTCTTTAAAAGCTCCTAAGTACTCTGAGTGACCCCTAATAACCTTTCATTCTGTATTTCTTAAAAAAAACTTTATTTACCAGTTTTTGTTATAAAATGTGCTTTTAAGAAGAGATTCAGGAAAGAGAAAAACAAATGCTGTATGCTAACACATATATATGGAATCTAAAAAAAAAGGTTCTGATGAACCTAGGGGCAGGACAGGAATAAAGATGCAGATGTAGAGAATGGACTTGAGGACACGGGGAGGGGGAAGGGTAAGCTGGGACAAAGTGAGAGAGTGGCATGGACATACATACCCTGCCAGATATAAAATAGATAGCTAGTGGGAAGCAGCTGCATAGCACAGGGAGATCAGCTCAGTGCTTTGCGACCACCTAGAGGGGTGGGATAAGGAGGGTGGGAGGGAGGGAGACGCAAGAGGAAGGGGATATGGGGATCTACGTATGCATGTAGCTGATTCACTTTGTTATACAGCAGAAACTAACACAACACTGTAAAGCAATTATACTCCAATAAAGATGTTTAAAAAAAAGTAAAGACAATCAGGCAGTGAAGAAAATCCCTCCTATCTCAAGTTGCTAGTTTTTCTGAAGTAACCACTGTTTAAGTTTCTTTTGTAGCCTTCTCATGTTTTTCACTCATGGTCACAAAATGGCTGCCTTATCTCTAGGCATCACATTTGCATTAAGACAGTAAGTCAGGGAAGGGAGAAAAAAATGGTGTCATGACCCATATCTGAATTTTTTTTTTTTTTTTTTAAAGCAAGAGCTTTCCCAGGAGCCCAGAGCAGACTTCTGTTTATGTCTCACTGGACAGGTCTGTGTTACGTTGCTACTCCTGGCTATAAGAAACTCTGGTATACAGAGTATGTGTTTAGTTTTCTCAGTCCCTCCAGTGGAGATAATAGGGAAGGGAAGGGAGTTGGAAGTGTATTTTGAATGAGCCACCAGATTGTGTCTACCACACATAGAAGGGTAATTTTATATTGGATTTTGATAAATTAATTTTACAACAAGTCATTTTGCTATATTCTCTTATTGTTTTGAATAACTTTTCAGCTGTTCCTCTTTTGTCTTTGTGGTATGTTATTTTAAAAATATGAAAAACTCTCCTTTTTCTATTTTACCAGTATTAAAAATCATATGAAGAAGCTTACGATGTAGATAATGGAAAACTCAATCAAAATGAGTTTAAAGACAAAAGGAATTTATTAACTCACATAGCGGGACAGTGTGAAGGCAGGGTGGGCTCCAGGTGCAGTTTGCTTCAAAGGATCCTGGTGTTTTCAGGTTCTGGCTTAATTTCTCTGTGATTTTCTTGGTATGTGGCTTTGTCCTTGGCTGACCTCCTTTGTAGTAGCAGAATGGTTGCACCATGTTCACCAGAGAAGAATGTCTCTTCTGATAGCTCTCCTAGGCTTCTTTCCAGAAAGTCTGCAGAAAACACGGACAAGGTGTCTGCTCATCCTTGAACCAATCCCTGTGATTTCCTGAACCCTGCCTGTCCTTTACAGACTGAACTAAGTTTTCATCAATGTCTCTGTTTCTTTTATTGTTCTTAATGTGGTATCCATTTCTATCGTAGCCTAATTCTTCTTTTCTATTTCTTCCCTGAACTTTGCTCGCTCTCTTCATTTCCCCTCGTTGTCTTACTGTTTCCTCTTTGAGCTCTTATTTCAAAGAGGTTATGCCTTTCTTTTTAATCTCCTAGAGAAATGTTGGTTCATAAATTTCAAGTTCTTTGCAGCGTGATTTCTCTGGTGTGTTTTCTTTAACTGGCTGTCATTTGTAACTGTCCTTTCTTTCTTTTATCTTTCACATTACTTGCATCATTCAGTGACAGTTCCTTTCTCAGTTGTAAATGGGGTTGTTCTTTCCTTTCTCGTTAGTTCTCAGTTTTAAATGAGGTCGTTCTTTCCGGGGTAGCAGTTTGCTGCATGATGTGTGTGGGAGTGCAGGGGCCACAGGCAGCTGCCTCAAGTACTTGCTTAGCAGCGCTCCATCCTGAGGGTCATTCTCTCCAGTATGGCAGGAATTTTGGCTGTGAAATCAGTGAGCTCAGGTCCTTCTCACTTAGTGTCTGAATGGAAACAAGCAGGGTATATGTGTGCATTTTGGGGAAGACTGTAGTGTGTGATCATCTTGCTGTTTGGTGCCACGGCTGCCCTGATGAAGTGAAGCATGCGGACTGGTCGCCCTTCGGTGTTCCGCGTTTTCCTCGATTTGTGGGAGCAAAGCTGAAATGCAAGGTCAGTTAACATAATGCTTAAAAGTCTTCTCTTAGGATCCCACAGTTACTTAATTTTTAATTCTGAGAACTAAATTCAAATGATTTTCCACTGGCATTTCGTATACCCAAGTCCCCAAAGAAATACATATATTTTTTAAACCTGTAACATGAATCAAACAAAAAAATCCTAGTGGGATAGAGATGTGCTGACGAGTGCCAAGTAAAACTCAGGTTTTGAAATGGGCGTATTTCACAACTTGAAGAACAAATGAAAGTCTTTTCATAGTAAATAGAAATTCAGTAGAAGGAGGAGAATTTGGCAATTAGGGGGTGTCTGCTAGTACTAGCACTGTGCTGTTTCAGACTAAGCAGAGGACCCCAGGAAGCTCTTGGTCTATAGGGGAGGTAAAGCCATTCGAGACCAGAGCAGGCTGTGTTAAGTGCCCTGCTAAGAGTGCTGGCATCCACGGAGAGGATCTGCCTGTTGGGGGTGCCGCCATCATCCCCATTTTCCGAAGATGGAGAACTAGACCAGAGGGGTTAAGTTACATGCCTCAACTCACAGAGCTAGTTCGTAGCAGAACCAAGATCGGAACCTGCTTCTGACTAACTCCTGGCCTCCAGAATTGCACATTTCAAATATTTCTATCACTTAAGTTACATTTGTCCCCAGTAATCAAAATTCACTTCATATGCCTCTGGAATAATTGATGAGTTATATCAAATATTTACTTTTGTTTATGTCTAATGAAGTACTCAACCCCGCTTTGGAATTCTGTTCTTTTAAGGGCCCAGAAAAATGCCACTTTCTTCATGAAGCTCACCCTTAAGTCCCTTCAGAAAATAGAGTTTCTCCCTCCTCTGCCTTCTATTTTTGTTTGTGGTTCCTGTGGTCTGTCGTCAATTATGAGCTCTTCAGGGACAGGGACTGTGTTGGCTTCATCTTTGGACCCCATCCTGTTCTAAGCCAGTGAAGTGGTCCCTGGGTTAACATGGCACCCTGTCCGTACTGTTTATTGGGTGTCTTGCTTCCCATATGTCTAGGGTTCTGAAGACGAGTGCACACTTCTTGGAGGCATGAAAATTGTATCTGTGTTGGGTTTAAATTCTAGATTTTTACTTCTCTCCTGACCCTGGACAGGATAAATTTGTATCTGAGGCTTGGCGATAAGAGGTGCATATGGGGAGCATCGCTAGACGCCTGTGCCTCTGGGGCTCAGCAACACTCTTTTAGTAGTAGTAATAATGATAAACTCTGGGTGGTACATTTTGTGTAGTGCCTTCTATCAACAGCCAAATAGCAAACTTTCTGGGTCTTCAAAGTATTTTCACGTTCATGTACTAAGTGTACACTGGAGGCATTTAAACATTCTATAAGTGCCTATGGGGCAAGTTATTCAGATGCTCTTTCCATTCAGTGTGTTTACGAGTGAAAATTGAGGGCATGATTTTTCTCCTTCATGAAGAATAGCGGGCCACGTGCCAGATGAATAAGAGGAAAGGTCCAGAAAGAGTTCATGTATTCTTTTTCCTCTGGCCTTCCCAGTTTATTAAAACTCGCAGCTGATTCTTTCATTAATCATGACCTTAAGACAGCAAACACACTGCGGTGCTCTGTCAGAAGATGATTGGAAGGTTCGCTTCGGTAAGAGGAAGAAAGGGACTTCCCTGCTGGTCCAGTGGTAAGGAATCCACCTTCCAATGCAGGGGACCACGGGTTCGATCCCTGGTTGGGGAACTAAGGTCCCACATGCCGCAGGGCAGCTGAGCCTGCCCACCACAACTACTGAGCTTGCGCGCCTCAACGAGAAAGCCCGTGAGCCACAACTACAGAGCCCACGTACCCTGGAACCCGTGAGCCACAACTAGAGAGAGAAACGCACACGTCACAACTAGAGAGAAGCTCACATGCTGCAACGAAACATCCTGCATGCCGCAACTAAGACCCAGCGCAGCCAAAAATAAATAAAATAAACAAATAAATATATCTTTAAAAAAAAAAAAGAGGAAGGAGGCTTCTGTTCTGCGTGTCAGCCCTCCAGAGGAAAATGTGTCAGTTACCTTTCCTTGGTGGTTGCAGGTCAAACTAGAAGTGGTTCACAATGAGGTATCACCTCACACTGGGCAGAATGGTGTAAAAAAAATATACAAACGATAAATGCTGGAGAGGTTGTGGCGAAAAGGGAACCCTCTTACACTGTTGGTGGGAATGTAAATTGATACAGCCATTATGGAGAACAGTATGGAGATTCCTTAAAAAGCTACAAGTAGAACTGCCATACGACCCAGCAATCCCACTACTGGGCATATACCCTGAGAAAACCATAATTCAAAAAGATAGGTACTTCCCTGGTAGCGCAGTGGTTAAGAATCCACCTGCCAATGCTGGGGACACGGGTTTGATCCCTGGTCCGGGAAGATCCCACATGCCGCAGAGCAACTAAGCCCGTGCGCCACAGGTACTGAGCTTGCACTTTAGAGCCCGTGCTCTGCAACAAGAGAAGCCACCGCAATGAGAAGTCCACGCACCGCAACTAAGAGTAGCCCCTGCTCGCTGCAACTAGAGAATGCCCGCACACAGAAATGAAGACCCAATGCAGCCAAAAATAAATAAGTAAATAATAAATAAATAAATTAATAATAAATTTATTTGAAAAAGAAAAGAAAGATACATGTACCACAATGTTCATTGCAGCACTATTTACAATAGCCAGGACATGGAAGCAACCTAAATGTCCATCAACAGATGAATGGATAAAGAAGATGTGGCACATATATACAATGGAATATTTCTCAGCCATAAAAAGAAATGAAATTGAGTTATTTGTAGTGAGGTGGACGGACCTAGAGTCTGTCATACAGAGTGAAGTAAGTCAGAAAGAGAAAAACCAAATACTGTATGCTAAGGCATATATATGGAATCTTAAAAAACAGTACTGATGAACCTAGTGACAGGGCAGGAATAAAGACGCAGACGTAGAGAATGGACTTGAGGACACAGGGGAAGGGGAAGCTGGGACGAAGTGAGAGAGTAGCTTTGACATATATACACTACCAGATGTAAAACGGATGGCTAGTGGGAAGCAGCCGCATAGCACAGGGAGATCAGCTTGGTGCTTTGTGACCACCTAGAGGGGTGGGGTAGGGAGGGTGGGAGGGAGACGCAAGAGGGAGGGGATATGAAGATACATGTATACATATAGCTGATTCACTTTGTTGTACAGCAAAAACTAACACATCATTGTAAAGCAACTATACTCCAATAAAGAAGTGAAAAAAAAAACAAAACAAAAAAAACCCCCAAACTAGAAGTGGTTCAGCCTGTGCTCCAAGCCGTTTGTAACTTTAGCATGTCTGCAAATAAAGTAAGGCCACTTGGTGGTGGTTCTGAGGAGCAGACGCCACTAAGTGTGCGGGTGCGGTGCTGTTCTTACTCGTGTTTCCCTCTCTCTTTTTAAAACTTGTTTTACTGGGGAAATGGGGAAGAGAGAGCAGGAAGAAGCGTTTACTTAGATGCAGTGTAAATTGGCATTCCTGCAACGAGGTTCATAATTTTCTTCTTGGCAGCTCGCACAGGGCTGTTAGCACAGGTATCCTGTCGCGGTGATCCTTGAATAACCAGACTGTTACAGAACACCGATAGGCATTCCGAAGTAATAGGATTATACCTGACACTTTTATGGGTGACGTGGTCAGGCTCCTTAACCCTCTCGTAACTAGCCTCACCTAGAACTAGAGGCAACTGGTAATTTTAGTTCTTTTCATTCTTTTTTTGGAGAGAAAAGACAGATCTCTTCTACGTGTAGCCTCGGTGTTCTCCCCAAAGAAATGTAAAACGGGCACTTGGAGGCCTCTCTCGGTTAACTGTTGCTGAAAATGAGCTTAAACAATATTCTTCATGTCTATTGTGATAAAAAATGTCTCTCTCTAGTTCTCTCTCTCTTTTTTGCCCTGGAGGGACAGCTCTAATTCACTCTTCACATCCCTTCAGTAACAAAAACCAAAGAGAAACTCATTAGCTCATCCAGAAACAACCATCTCTAAATAATAATCACCATCATTTGTTATAAAATATGAAACTATTGAGATTGCAAATGAAAGTGGCAGCCTGCAGTTGGATGGGGGTGAGGGGCGAAAGGGAAGAGAGGAATTGTCCAGAACCTGAGAATTTTAGGGCTGCTTCTGATACAGTGGAGGAGGAGGAGAGAAGAGTGTGTCTGTGAAGCGGGGTGGATGGGAGGCGAGGCCTGGGGGGCGTGGTAAACGTGGTGCATCTTGTGTTCCGTCAGCAGAGTAAGTCGTGTCAAGTACTAGACCCTGTTTTTAATGCCATCTTGAGGATGTGCTTTTGTTTCATTTAAGTGATGGATGAGTAGTCCATGTGAGTTTTGAATACTTGACAGCTTGTAGGGCAAGAATGCTAAATATAACTGAGCATGCATTATGACATATTTTTAAAGTTTAAAAATAAAACAAAAGGTGTGTGCTGATACCTTCACAGGTCCCCTCCGGCGGCTTGAATTAATGCCTCGGGACTGCTGGCGTCTCCTTTCAGAAATCCATATACTACGGCCTCATTAAGCTGAAGGAAAGGGCTGCTAGGACCTTTGTTCCCGCTGCTTTTTTATGGATGTTGTTTCTGTTTGAGGTTCTTGGGGTGGGGCAGGGTGGGGCCGTCTCCTTGTCTGAACAGGCCCCGCTTCTCCTCGTGGGATACAGAGAAAGACTCATCTTAAGGAAGAATGGTGGCCGTCGTTCCCTACATTTGTACGCACTTTGTGGTTGTGGACCCCTGTGGTAGCCGGGTCTGTGCTGGGCAGGGGAGGTTCGATCGGTCTACCCCTTTTGCAGATGAGGAAACTGAGGCCGGGAGGTAGATTTCCTCGATCACTATCCCTTGATAGTGGGTCCGAGCAGGATAGGACCCTGGTGGTTCTGACTCTGGGTCTGGTGCTCTCTTGTGCTGGGAAAGCAGCGTGAGGTGCTGAGAGCTCAGGAAATCAGGGTTCCTCACCCCCTCAGCTTCTAGCTTCTTTCTCCTCCTTTGGGGGAGGGGAGCCACTGCTGTCTGCACCTGTAGGTGGCCATGGTCACCTAGAGCCCTTTCCTGCTTGGGTTAGTCCCAGGCTCTCCTCTCTCCTTCCCTAGGGTCTGACTCCCTCCCCAGGGCCGTGGCTCCTGTTACTGGGGCCACAGTCGTTGGTAGTTGGCGCTTCCCTGGGAGGCTGGGATGTCGCCCATCTGCTAAGCCTACTTGGAAACCTAGTTCCGCAGAGCCCCCCAGCTGTCCACGCGCTGTCCGCCCGACACCCCTAGACTCCATCCAGAACTCAGGGCGTCCCATCCTTCCTGGCTTTCCTCCAGGCCCAGCTTAGGTTCTAGAGTTCTTCCTTCTCATTTCTTCTTTCTACAGATCTTCATTCATCACCTGCCGGGTGCCAGGCATTGTGTCAGGTGCTAGGGAAGCAGTGATACGGGAGCTGGGGGGAGGTGGGCCTTAATCAGAGGCGCACATGTGCCGCTAAAGTCCTCTGATGGGAGGTTCCTGGTGCCGCGAGTCACTAAAAACTCACCACCATCAGCCCTAACTAGACACGCGCTGGCGACCCTGCTCTTCGCCTCCAGTGAGTGCTGTGTCTCGTTCCCAGGACCCCTCACACCACAAATCCCTCCCCACGTGGGGATAAGCAGGAATCCTGGTGCGTACATTCCTGGTGTTAGTACAGTTGAGTATTGATAGTTTATAAAACTCTAGTCCTATTCTGGCCACAGAGCCTTGGTAGTTAAAAGAGAGGCTGAGAACGTAAAGCATTCCCTTCCGTGTAAAGCAGGATTGGAGCTGTGAGAATTCGAAGGAGGGGATCACTTCCTCATGGGCAGGAAGTTGAGCTGTTTCTTAGGTTGGCTTATGTTACCCCCTGGTACTGCCCCTGGGTAGCCCACTGGGATGCCCTTGAGCTCTGGAAGGTTTGGAAGGGCTGGAAGGCAGGGGGTATGAAATTCAGTTCAGAATCCCCAGCACAGGGGTCCTGATCCTAAGTGGTGGGGAATGTGTCAAAATTACCTGGGGAGCTATTTTCAAACTGGTCCAAGTATAGTCATTTCCTGGGTATAAATTCAAAATATGTCTTTCCGGCCCCCCCCCTGCAGCTTTGCTCAACCAACTGGCAGATCTGGGGCCTGACATCCATGGCTTGGCATCCTTGGCTTCCAAGGCTTCGTGGGTGATTCTAATGCATAGCCAGGGTTGTAAACCTCTCTTCCAGTGAGTGGATTTCTGGTGAGCCTATGATTGCAGTGTCCTCACTGACAGAAGCGTCAGTAAATAACATTCAGAGGATGATGACAAGGCCGTGCTGGCAAATCCATCCTTGGAGAAATTGAATTGTTTGTGTTGTGAAAAGAAGTTGATGGTATTGACTTTGATTTGATTTAATCGAGTATCTTCAAAACATCTAATTCTGTTTTATGTTACTAAAATATAGTTGACTTGGTGAAAAAAATAAAATCTGAACCATCTGCTTGCTGTTTGAAGACCTTTTCTTCCCTCTTTGGTGATTTTAGGTCAGTAATTAATCCAGGAAACTTTAAATGTCTACTCCTATAGGCACGGGGGCATATACAGAGAAAAAGTAAGGCACAGATCTAACTTTAAAGAGATCACGGTGTGGTGAAGAAGATGAATTTGTTGAAAAAGTTTAGGGTACAGTTCTTACAGGTGCATGTTAACGTAACATTGCAAATGATCTAGTTTTCATACCTAGTTTTTATTCAGCTGCTTCTTGCAAATCTAGAGTGAAACTCGCCCCTTGCAAGATAAGTCATTGTAGACTTTAAAACCTCTTCTTATTTTTGGTTAAAAGTAAGACCCTGGGTAGAGTGGAAAATCACAGCTTCAGATCCCAGTTCTACACTCTTTGTGTGAGTTTGGACAGGCTTCTCAGCCTGATATGTTTCCTCATTTATAAAATGGTGAAAGTACCTCCCAGCATTGTTGTGAGGATTTAACAAGAAACAAGATACCTGAGAGAACCTAGCAGCTCTGCCCTGTGCCAGGCCCCACACCCAGCACGTAGTAAATATCCTTTGTCTTTCTGTTCCTTCAGCTTGAGGAAATTGAAGACAGCAGGAAATTGACCTCTTGAGCTGTACCGGCCATGGATTACCTTGATTACATGACTAAGGGGGATGATTCTGACAACTGTCCGCTTAGATCATGGTTCCTTGGCAGCAGCATTACTGCCGTTTTGGTCCCGATAATTCTTCGCTCAGGGAGGCTGTCCTGTGCATTGTAGTGTCTTTGGCAGCATCCCTGGCCTCCATCCACTAGATGCCCGTGGTACCGCCAAGTTGTGACAACCAGACATTGCCAAAGGTCCCCTGGGTTGAGGGAAGCAAAATGGTTCTGTTTGAGAGCCAGTGGGTAGACACTTACCCCACTGTTCTGTGTGGTGAATCCTATCCCTCTGCCTCTTATGAGCATTTAAATGTTTTTACTCTCGGTCAGAGAAGTGTGAAGTAAAACCACAGCGAGGCTGCTCCATACCTACCCGTGTAGTAGGAATGAAAAGATGAAAAAGTGCTGGCAAGGGTATGGAGCAACCTAAAATCCCATACACGGCTGGCGGGAGTGTAATTGGTACAAATACTTTGGAAAACTATTTGACAGTATCTACTCAAGCTGAATGTATGCTCACTCTATGACCTAACGTATCTACTCAAGCTGAATGTATGCAACAGAAATGCAGTCCATGCTCACCAAAGACAGAGACTAGAATATTTGTAGCAGCACTATTTATAATATCCTTCAGATAGAAACTACCTAAATGCCCATCAACTGTAGAATGAAGTGTGGTCAGTTAGAGCAATGGAATACTATACAGCCACGAAAAGGAATGGTTTTCACCTTCACTTACAAAGAAGACTAACATTCATAAACATAATGTTGAGTGCAAGAATCCAGTCACATAAAGGTACATACCATGTGATTCTATTTGTATTAAGTGGTCAAACTAATCTAATGTTCTTAAAAGTTAGGATAGTAGTTACCTCATGGGGTAGTTACTGGAAGGGCGCACAGGTTGGGAGGAAGCATTACAGTTCTATTAAAAGACAGGTGTGTTGTCTGTTTTCTAGACTGGATCCTAGTTGGTTGAGAGGGTGATTCTGGAAGTAGAAAAATGGTGCCTAATGATGAAATACTGGGAAGGCAAATTGAACTGCTAGGTGAAGATTGAATCAGAAATGGGGACTGTCAGTGACATTGACCTTCAGATGTTAAATATTTAGGACTTTTCCTCCATTGGACTTCTGTTTTTACCATGGCAGTAAGTGCTAGCCAACCTGGCAAGAATACGTCTGTGGATAATTATAATTGGCGAGAATGTGAATATCAGAATAATATTTTATTTATGAAGGTCCTTTGAACAGGATTTACTGAACTAAATTGTCTGCAATAACGAAAACCACTAAAATAATCATTTTTGTTAATAAGGAAACATTTGTTTCAAGCATATAAGGCACTAGTTTAAAACTAGTAAGTTATAGTGTTTTGCAAGATATTTCTCCTTTCTTGGGAATGCTGATTAATTATATTTCCTTCCCCAGTGCTGATTTATTTAAAATATCAATCCTAGTCCGAACTTTTAAATGCTATTTTTATCTTAAATTCATGTTAGTAAAGCAGATTTCCTATTCACTCATTTGATATCAAGAGAATTGATTTTGTTAGGATTTAAAAAATTTTTGCAGTTTAATGAGTGGAACTGTTTGTTAAAAGAGATTCACTGTGACTTTTAAAGTTAAGTAAGAGGCTTATTGTGTTTGAACTCAGGTGAGAAATTAGGCAGTTTGCTTTCCCAAAATTGTCTTTGCAATTTAAAATTCACCCTTAGAGGGTGCTGTTGTATTGAAAGTTTAAATCTTTGCTTTGAAGAACCATTTTAAGTTTTTTAAAAAGTACATATATTTGTGTTAAAATCCCATTATATTATAGCACATAATCTAGTCATACTTAATAGAACTTGAGAGTGTTTTAGCTTAGAAATGTTACCATTTCATAAACAATAAAAGTCAAGACATGGGGCTTCCCTGGTGGCGCAGTGGTTGAGAGTCCGCCTGCCGATGCAGGGGACACGGGTTCGTGCCCCGGTCCGGGAAGATCCCACATGCCGCCGAGCGGCTGGGCCCGTGTGCCATGGCCGCTGAGCCTGCGCGTCCGGAGCGCGTCCCCTCCGCGACGGGAGAGGCCACAACAGTGAGAGGCCCGTGTACCGCAAAAAAAAGAGAAAAAAGTCAAGACGTACAGCTTAATGGCATTTGCTTTTGTGAAAAATTTGAGAAAATACTGTATTTTTCATCGTCATTTCAATGTGAGCAACTCCAAATTAGAGAAATAAGCAATGTTTTGTGATATATTTAGGAATTCTTTTCTTGACAGAAAATGTGAAAAACACAGAGAACTTAATAGATATTCAGGTTTGCATCCTTGATACTTGAGGCATTTGAAAATTGTTTTGTTGTGGTGTGGTGTCTTCTTTGATTCAACAGGTACACTGCTGCAGACCTACTGTGTACAAAACAGTCTTTATAATCACGTAGGGGAGAGATACATAAACCATCTCGTAGTCTGCCTTGTTTTAGAATTAAGTGCAGTAATAGAGTGGAGTCATGAAGAGATTAATCCTAGCTGATGGAGTTCTTGTGAACGGTGGGATTTTAGCTGGGCTTTTGCGGAGCCACAGAACTTGGCATTGTAAACAATATTTAAAAGAAAAAGTTTCGTTCCTTAAGTCTTCTTTCTTACCACTCAGTGCTCGGCTTGTTTTCACCTAAACCCTCTTCTATGCTTTCCTTCTCTTACAACCTTGTCTTAGTAATTAAGGTAATATAAAAAAGTGAGAGTGCTTTGACCAATGCGGTATTTAACAAACATTATCATCACCATTGTTGCTGTTACTGTTCATGTTATACTGAAGTGTGTGCCCACAGATGGCAGTGGGGTCTAGAGATGCTCTTAAACATGGCACTTTTGCACATCCAACTCTTCGGTTAGTTGATAATGTAGATCAAGTTACAGTCAGGCTTAACTTTCTTCCTTTGGTGTGGTTTTTGATTATTAGTCACATATCAGGTTAAAGTGATTTGAAAAAATAAGTGTGTGGTAAGGAGAAAAATAAACTTAAAAATGAAAGCGTTAGTTAAATATATTGGTTACTTAGCATCCTGGAAAGAAGAGGGCAGTTGAATCCATTGTGGGGGACCAAGTAGCCCTGTAGGGTTATTTACCTTTCCTGGTGTCTGTGAAAAAATAATTGTTAGACTTAACATTAAAATACTCCTTGCTTGGCAAGTGTGCTAATGAAAGCATTTTATTTTATTCCTTTATTTAAATTTTATTTATTTTGCGGTACGCGGGCCTCTCACTGTTGTGGCCCCTCCCGTCGTGGAGCACAGGCTCCGGACGCGCAGGCTCAGCGGCCATGGCTCACGGGCCCAGCCGCTCCGCGGCACGTGGGATCTTCCCGGACTTGGGCACGAACCCGTGTACCCTGCATCGGCAGGCGGACTCTCAACCACTGCGCCACCAGGGAAGCCCTAAATTTTATTTATTTATGTATTTATTTGTGGCTGCGTTGGGTCTTTGTTGCCGCATGCGGGCTTTCTCTAGTTGTGGAGAGCAGGGGCTACTCTTCATTGTGGTGCGTGGGCTTCTCATTGTGGTGGCTTCTCTTGTTGCGGAGCACGGGCTCTAGGCGTTTGGCCTTCAGTAGTTGTGGCACAGGGGCTCAGTAGTTGTGGCACACGGGCTTAGTTGCTCCGCGGCATGTGGGATCTTTTCGGACCAGGGCTCGAACCCGTGTCCCCTGCATTGGCAGGTGGATTCTTAACCACTGCACCACCAGGGAAGTCCCAGCATTTTATCTTTTAGTAAGTGTCTCGAGAGTGATTTTGATCATTTGGCTTTTATGAAGCAGCTCACAGTTTTGCTGATTCTGTTCTAAACTGGTAGTCAGCTCTCTAGCAAGTAGAACCATTTAACCTAGTAATTAGCCTGGGCTTCCTACTGTCATCATTTTGCCATCATTATTCCACAAAGATGTTGAGACGCTGCCATAATGAACACTTATGGAGCCCTTATTTTATACTGTGGAGAGCTTTATACCAAGAACTGAAGCTTGGTTTTCCTTTTCTCCAAAGCTTATGGTCTAGTTTTGGGAATTGTTACTAATACATGAAATAATTAGTAAGTAATAGAAGACAAAAGCATATGCATACATGTCTACATTCTCTGAAAGTTTAAAGTACAGGGAGTTTCTCCTTGTAGACTGTTTTCCTTAGCCCCCCAGTTTTACTGAGATACAATTGACATACACCGCCATATTGTAGACTGTTCTTTAGGACAGATACCTCATTATAAACATCTTTAAATCTTACAGAGTTCTAAATAAATGTTTGGAATTTTTAAATCTTTAGCTGTTAAATCCTAATGAAAAGGACATTTCACGGTGTTCAAAAATTAGATATAAATGATCCATTGCTTATGCCTCACCAGGGCATATTTTCTCATATGTCCCTGCTTTTTAAAAAGTGAGGACCTTCCTTCACCCTCACATTGATTATGTAAGGAATATAGTCTTTGCAGGTAAATTAGAGACACAGGAAAATGTAAAAAATGCCCACCCCTCCAAGATAGGCACTGTTAACATTTTGGTATGCTTTCCAATCATTTATTTGTTTTTATTTATTTTATTCCTTTTGACTTTTTCCTTTTTTTTTCTTGTTTTTCGTTTTAAATTAATTTTTATTGGAGTGTAGTTGCTTTGCAATGCTGTGCTAGTTTCTGCTGTACAGCAAAGTGAATCAGCTACAGCTATACATATATCCCCTGTTTTTTGGATTTCCTTCCCATTTAGGTCACCACAGAGCATTGAGTAGAGTTCCCTGTGCTATACAGTAGGTTCTCATTAGTAATCTGTTTTGTATACGGTGGTGTGTATATGTCAATCCCAATCTCCCAATTCATCCCACCTTCCCCTTCCCCCCGGGTATCCATATGTCCGTTCTCTAAGTCTGTGTCTCTGTTTCTGCTTTGCAGATAAGTTCATCTGTATCATTTTTCTAGATTCCACATATAAGAGGTATTACACGATATTTGTTTTTCTCTCTGACTTACTTCACTCTGTATGACAGTCTCTAGGTCCATCCACGTCTCTGCAAATTGCACAGTTTCGTTCCTTTTTATGGCTGAGTAATATTCCATTGTGTGTATGTACCACATCTTCTTTATGCATTCTTCTATTGATGGACATTTAGGTTGCTTCCATGTCCTGTCTACTGTGCATGGTGCTTCATTGAACATTGGGGTACATGTATCTTTCTGAGTTATTATTTTCTCTAGTACAGTCTTTTAAATACATGTGTGTGTATATTTCTTTCTGCATATGTGTGTATACTTATAAATACATAAGCAAAATTGGTGTTTAGTGTACATACTATTTTTATACTTTTTATTAGCTTGTATTCACTTAACATACGTAGTTCCATTAGCATATGTTTTGAGTATATCGTTCTCCTGTCATTTTATATATATTTTTTTTTTTTTTTTTTTTTTTTTTTTTTTACTACTGCGCCACCAGGGAAGCCCCTGGCATTATATTTTTTAGAAGGAATTATAATGGTTGCATACTATTCTGTCATTGATATACCACAGTTTTCATTCATTCCCTTATTTTTGGACTTCTAGGTTTTCAAATTTTCATTATTATAAATAGAAGCATGATAAGCATCTTTATGTAATTCTTTGACCAAATCTTATTATTTTCTTAAAACAGAGTTCTAGAACTAGAGTCCAGAGCAGGGAAAGGACGTGAACATTTTCAGCACTACAGACAGCTTGATGTGTATGTTGACTGCTTTGTAGAAAGGCAGGGACTGCTTACACTTTTACTAGCAGTGACACAAATTCCAATGGCAGCTCACCAGCATTAAATAAGATTGAAATGCTTTCTCTTTTTGTTAATTTGGCAGGTAGAGAATCACTTAATTGTTTTTAATTTGTATTTTTTCTATTTTTAATGAGGTTGAATAGGCTTGTTTTTAAGAAAAAAATTTAAAGTGTATTTATTTTATCTTTTATTTGTTTATATTTTTGGCCATGCTGCGTGGCTTGCGGGATCTTCCCTGCGACCAGGGCTCGAACTTGTGCCCCCTGCAGTGGAAGCGTGGAGTCTTAACCACTGGACCGCCAGGGAAGTCCCTCGAATAGGCTTTTTAAAACTGTATTGGCCATTTGTTTCTCATGTTCTTTGCTCATTTAAAAATAATTTAGATTAATTTTTTTCTTATTTTCTCTTCTTTAGTGTTTATATACCAAGAACATTCATCCTTCATCCACCATGGTATATGTCACAAATATATTCTTCTGTTTTGTGTTTTGCCCCTCTACTTGGTTTTGGTGTTTTCAGATGTACGAAACATAAAATTTGTATATTCAGTCAAATTCTACAGTAGTTTCCTCTGTGACTTCTTTCTTTGATTTAATTCTTTTTCAGGCTTAGAAAATGTTTTCCTATTCCGAATTAGATAGTCTAAACATTTTCTTACAGTTTTTAAAGTTTTTACTATGTGACAATATCTGTTTCATTTTTCTTATTCTCTTTCCACTTCCACCCCAAAAATGTTCTTTGCTTTATTTATTTGTTTTATTTTATTGAAGTAGAGTTGATTTACAATGTTGTGTTAGTTTCAGGTGTACAGCAAAGTGATTCAGTTATATGTGTACATATATATATGTATATATATGATTCTTCAGGTTCTTTCCCATATAGGTTATTACAAAATATCAAGTATAGTTTCCTATGCTATACAGTAGCTTTATGTTTTAAATATCTGATAGATCAAATTTCTTCATCCAAAAAAACCCAACTTTCTACCTGATTTTTTTTTTTTTTTTTGGTTGATAAAATTTAGAACCATCCTTCCAGTTTCCTTAAGAAGAATCTTTTTGGTAGTTTAATTATGACAATGTTAGTCTGTGAATGAACTTGAGAAGCACTGACATTTTCCAGCGCTTGGAGTTTTTTGCTGGATATGTTGACCATAACCTGATCAGAATCTACATGAGTTTTCCTCCGATGTGAGGACTTGTGTCCCCAGAAGATTCTGACAGAAGCCAGTTGGAGAAACATTGAGTTAGATAATCTGGTATGTGCTGGGAGTAGGGAGGGGGAGATGGAGAGTCTACCTTTGAGGTGTTTTCATCTTAGAGATTTGATTCAACAGGAATTTATTGATGGCCTACCGTGTGTCAGGCTCCTGCCAGACCAACCCTGCAGAGGTACAGAAGGCATAGCCCTTGCTCCTAAAGCCTGGACGTGCATAGGCTGGAAGCACGTTGGTGGGCAAATGATGGTACAGGCCTGGGAGTGAGGACTCAGAGGGACGGGGGTCCCACAGGACAAAGGAGACGTGTGCCAAGTCCTGAAGGAAGAATGGGTGTTTGCTGGGAGAGAGGCTGGAAAAGTCTTGCACAAAGAGGGAGCGTGTGCACTGAGACATGAAATAATTTGGTTTTCGAGAGTAACTGTAGGTAGTTCACTGCTTGAAGCGGAAGGTGGACGATGTGAGGAGCTGTGATAGGATAGGTCCAGCCGCAGGGACTGGCTGCCCTGCGGAGTCGGCAGGTGTGGCCGCCACCCTTCAGGGCGGGGCTTCTCAGACTGTCTGCCTGGAAGATTTATAGGACCTAAGATGACTCTGTCAAATTGCTGTCAAAGTTTCTACCTGTTCACTCTCCTCGTCTGTAGCTCTAAGTAGGACCACAGTAGCGTCCAGATTAGTGGGAAACACGCGGTGGGGGCTGGGGATTTTATTTTCCCTCTGCTCATTGCAAACACAGGTCAAGGTATACCTGTGGGCCTGTGTCCACATGGGTGGTTGCCTCTTGGGAGAGTGAAAACTACGTTGTAAGTGACACTGAGTCATTAAAGGGAAGTTACTAAATATTTTACTCATATCCTTACCACTGGATTGTTTGGATCTGGTTAAATCACTGAACTTTAAAAAGAAAACTTTCCTTCTCAAAATAAGTTGTGTAAAATGAAGTATCTGAAGGCAGGTGATTTTTTTCCCTCTGAGATAAAAGCGGTGGTTCTCAATCTTGGGCGCATGTTAGAATCGCCTGGGACTCTTTAAAATCGATCCCAACACTGGGCCCCACCCCCTCAGATTATTTTGGGGTGCACCCACAGCCTCAGGATTTTTAAAAACTCCACACTGATTCCAAGGTGCAGCCAGCTTTCTCCCGTATGGGGTGTGCTAATGACTCATAACGTTTTCTGATTGAGAACTTACGTCAAAGAATGTAGCACAGTAATTGTTCTCCACAACCAGCTGGGTAATTGAATTTGAAGCAAAACTATCAGTTGAACTTGAATCTGTACCTAAAGATATTAAGTACAATAATATATATTAGATGCTGTAAGAGTTTTCTTATCACCCTCCCCGTCAAGTACCATCAAGTATTTTAATTACAATTGATGGTGTACATACCTTTCAGTATAGCTTATTCAGATTCTAGAATATGTAATCTAGCATTAATAAATAGCCTTGTAAATTAAAGCTTGTGAAATCTCGATTTTTCTGTTGCCTCCTTCACCTGCTGCTATGCCAGTTACTACTATCGCAGCAGGGACGGCAGCAGTATCGGGTGTTGTATTTATCTCCAAATAGGGTTCAGTTAGAACAACTTGTCGTGAACATGCCTGTTACCCAAAGTGCAACTGCTGATCTCTTAACATATAAGCCCTTGAAATTATTTATCCAGCTCTTATTTTAGAGTATTACAGTGTCAAGTCTTGGTCTACAGTATAGCACACCCCTTGGTATTTTCTAAATCTCCAAATAGCATACACTAGTATTAGCATAGAAACACCTCCTGTGGTGAATTACTAGTCTATTCATGGTGCCAAAAGCTAGGTGCCATCTCCAAAGAGAAAACTACTTCCTTCCCTTTATTTTGCTAGTGTGTTCTTCATGCGCTGAGGATTCTGAACTTTCAGTGATTTACTGACTCAGTAAATAGCTTTTGGGCACCACTTGTGCTGGATATTGGAGATGTGAAGTTTAAGGCCCGAGTCCTTACAATAAGACGTGATGTGGTGGCATGCTATTCTGTTAGCCTCTAAAACACAGATGGAACAGCTTTCCTATGTGCAAAATGAAAATAATTTTATCCCTCCCACCCATCGTGTCAGGTAGGCTTTGTGTTTGGGATATGTAGTCTTACTTCCTTAAACTCTCTCTCTTTCTCTTCCTCTCTTCCTGTTTCTCCTTATCTTTCTCTCTCCCTCGTCCCCTCCTTATTTTTTAGAAGGTTTTAAGGGAATAACACACTCTAAAAGTAGTTCTGCCAACTCTTTTGGGAGCCATATACCATTATTTAATCCCTCTGAGCCCCAGTTTCCGCTGCTGTAAAAAGGTGATACCATCCCTGACCTGTTTATGTGAGTTGTTATGAGAATTATGAGAGAAGTTATGTGTAACATGACATTGAAATTTTAAATATACAGTTAAAGTGTAAATGGACCTTGTAAAACGACTTTTAAAAGAGAAGGAAGGAAAGAAAAGAAATATGTGGTATATGTACCACAGCAAAGCACTTTGGGTTTCTGAAACCCAAAAGTGAAGCTACACCAGAGTTAAATTCCATGGAAGTTTGCTTCCATGATGGATTTTTGACTTTGTACTCAGCTCCTGAAAAAGCGACTTCCTGGGTTTTCTCTTCCCTCCTCCGGTTTTGCAGCGGCAGGGCTGCTTCCTGTCAAGAGCAGCTCTGCCCCGGCCCCTCCTGCAGACTCTCCACCTCCTCCTTCTCTTTCTTTCAAACACTTAGTACATTTAGAGCCTGATCTTGTGCAGAAAACATCCCTGACATGTGAAGAGCCCCGGGGATTCAGTGAGCATGCTCCGCGCTCCCTCCCGCTGGGAAGAGGAAGCTCGTCCACATACGAGTCATTCCAGGCATAGTCGGCGTGTCAGCGCAGTGAACTCGCAGCGGGCTGTGAGCGGCGCGAGCGCGGCTTTGTCCTAGGAAATGGGCTTCGGGTTTTCCTTCCTTGCTCCTTTCTTACGTCGAAGAAAGACCCGTAAAGACTTCTGAAACGATTTTTAAATGCTCCATTGAGGATCCAGGACGTATACCGTCTGCCCACGAACCCTTGAAGGGTTTTCTGCAAGTTCGATTTTGTGTGCGTCTTTTTTTTTTTTTTTTTCACTTTTACTTTGTTTTGATCCGAGGCCGGGCCTCCGTCTTTGTGAAGTTTAAGAGAAGAGCCAGGAGCTGCTCAGCACTAGTTGATTTTGGAAACGTACTTTTTCGGGGCGAAAGCAAAGAGCTGGTTTTCTGTGCTAGCCCAATAAATGCTATTTATGAAGATGGACCTGTTGAACTACCAGTACTTGGACAAGATGAACAACAACATCGGGATTCTGTGCTATGAAGGTAGATGTTCCCTTCTAGAAACTGCTATCCTATTGCTTGGGTCAAGGCCACTCCTCCTTTCCGGTTCTCATTGCCTTCTCTCTTTCTTGAGACTTTAGGATGCTTTGAAAGGCAAGCGGTTCTTAGGTACTGTTTTCGGGACAAAGTTTGTTGTTTGTATCTTAGCCTTCAGGGGTTACA
>NW_020172719.1:708083-714484 GCF_003031525.2 Neophocaena asiaeorientalis asiaeorientalis
TACATTGTTAAAAGTTTGCTTTATGCTTGCAACATACTAACTCCTCACATTTTAAACTCTTTTAAATTGTATTTCTTTTTTGATTTCTGTTGGTGTTTTCTTTAGAGGAGGAACTTCTGGACCCAAGTAAAAAGTTAAACATGCCAGGTTTTCTCTCTCTCTTTTTTTTTTTTTTTTGCTTTCATACTTACACTATCTACATACAGTATTCCTGTTGTAGTCCAACAGCCAGCAAGAACTTTGGATTTTCACGTAGAGGGGAACAGAAAGTTACAGTGCGTTTTTGTGTTCAAGAGCGATTGTCCCAAACAATGAAGAATTTTTCTATTCAGTTTGGGGGCCTGGAAGGGCACCCATGTCACAGAGCACAGACTGGCCCTTTGTCTGATTTCCCGTTTCCTGTACAGCTCTGGGAGAGTTCTGACATTGAAGGATGTTCCCTCCACACTCCTGTCCCTTGTGGAAGTGATTGCACAATCCACCAACCAGAAAGCTAAATTAAAAAACAAAAACAAAAAAACAACTCTGAAATCTTATCACTTATTACCTCCTACTAAACCATGAGGTATTTCCCCACTGCCCTGTAGTATTTCAAGCTGTCTCTATTAGTAGTAAGAAGAGAAAAGGGAATTTCTTAATCCAGCATTATCTACGTGCGATTTGAAAAAGTGGTAATGGTCTGAGTCTGAGTAGCCGGAGACCCATCTCCGGGGGAATTCAGCTTGGCAGGGGAAGTGTTTTTTGTTTAACCACATACACATCAAGGAGACATCTCCCTTCTGATTCAGCAGCAGAAGTTTCCATGTCTCTGCCTATAGTGAACTGAACATTGCTCTAGAAAGAGAAAACATGGAAGAAACTTGGGTGAGTCGATCCACTTGTATTTTTCGTGTAGAAACTTTAGCCCTGTTGCCCAAGCAGTCAAAAACTTACCCTTTCCCCTTCAAGGAAAAATCTCATTCTTGGTTTTATTTAACTTTGTGGATGAGAATCTCATATTTAAAGTAGTCTTTTTTTTTTTTTTTTTTAATCCTACTTGTTCCAGGAATGCGAATTTTGGTGAATTGCTTTCTTTGAATCTGCTGCTGTAGGTATCATCCTGTTTCTAAAGTCACTCATTTAAAAGGCAGACTTTTTTTTTTTTACATCTTTATTGGAGTATAATTGCTTTACAATGTTGTGTTAGTTTCTGCTGTACAACAAAGTGAATCAGCTATATGTATCCATATACTCCTGTATCCCCTGCCTCTGGAGCCTCCCTCCACCCTCCCTATTCCCACCCCTCTAAGTGTCATAAAGCACTGAGCTGATCTCCCTGTGCTGTGCAGCTGCTTCCCACTAGCTACTATCTATTTTATATCTGGCAGGGTATGTATGTCAATGCTACTCTCTCACTTCATCCCAGCTTCCCCTTCCCGCCCCCCCTGTGTCCTCAAGTCCCTTTTAGAGTGGTCTAAGCAGGAAGCCACCAGGCGTGTTTCCTGTGAAATTAACATTGCAGTTAGTTTAAAAGAATTTTTTTTCAGTGAACAAGAAACTGAAAACTTTCAAGGCACTTTCTGTTGGATTGTCTTTGTCATTGAGTAATAAGATATTTTCAGAATAAAACAAAGCATAATAAGCAGCCTGAGAGAGGAATATAGGGATTATTAGGAAATTGATACCACGTTAATTTTTTATGTCTGCAGGTGGTGAGGAAAAGCTTACGGAAAGCTTGTCCAGGTTGATCTGTTGTTTAGTAGGTACCATACAGGAGAGTGGTCTTCTAGGCTTCCTCCTTAATTGGGAGGAAGAAACTTTGATTCTGAAAGTTGAGTAGATGTGTGGGATGATGTGCTGTAGTCTGTTTGGTTTAAACATCTGCTGCTATTTTCCTTATTATGAAAGTTAACATTATTTTAACACCAAAATAAATACACAGGAAATGAAGAAAAGCACAGCAAAATCTGAGTGGTGTTTATAGTGGGCTGTTTATGTCCTAGTGGTTTTCTCAGTGTAAACATTGCACACATCTGCTCTGAACTCAAAAGGGTGTTTAGAAGATGGGCATAAATCTTAGATGGGATTTTTTTTGGGGGGGGTGTAAGAAAAGTTGGAATAGTTATTGTTCCTTTTAAGTCCAGCACTTTGAGAGTATTCGTATTAAATCTATCAGCTCACCAGCATTCCAGGGAAGTTATTTGCAAAATGGAATGTACAGTTGGTGGGCAGTGTTTGATTTCACTTAGGGCCCAGGCATGTTTCACGTCTCTTAAAAATAAGGGACAAAATAGTTTTCTGAATTTTTAGTCTTAAGAAGGTAAGATGTTGACGGTTAATTATTCTCTAGGTTAGTTGTACTGTTTTCCTTATTTGTATTAGAGCTCTACTCCACAAAATAAACCATGTGTCTGCACCATCTTTCCTCAGCCTCTCTAGGAACTTATACACAAATAGGTCTTTTTTAGCCAATTCTCTCATAGACTACAAGGTCTTCCTAAAACCCCACATTTAGGGTAGACTCCAGATGGCTTAGATATGGACTCTCTGCTTGGTGTCTGCTCCTGACTTTCACTGTAGAAATCCACAAGCATAATTGAAAAGAGAATTAAGGAAAAAAAATGAACCACAAATAGATTTGGGGTGGGGACCTGTTGGGATAGGAGAAGATGATTGGCAAAGGGCAGGAAGAATCTGCGTTTGGCTAACTTATGGAAACTAATTACCTTCATTGGTGATAAGCCAATTAGCAGAACTCTGCTTGGGTATTAATGTGTCTTTTCAAAAATCTCTGGTTTATTACTGAAATAATCAACAGTTAGCCAGTTCATCATTCATCACCCTTCCTACTGTATGTTCAAATTATACCCACTTGAATCCCAGTTTTGCCTCTATCTCCTTGAAAAGGAGCCTTCATTTTTCCCCCTCTGAACTCCTGAGAATACGCCACTAATAGACCGAAAGCCTCATGAAGGCGGGGCTTTGTCTTGGTCACTGTATCCCTGAGTCCTGGCACAGTGCCTGGTGTGGCTCTCAGGAAGTGGTGGACTCAGAAATCAATGAAATCTCTCTGTCAGCAGCTGTGGTCGCTGCTGTATAATTTAGCACTTAATTTTATACTGTCTCATGTTCTCTAATTATCTAATTATTGCAGAGCTATCCAGGGCCTTAGATATAGCTAATACATTTGCCTTGTTTTTGCCAAGAAAACTGAGACCTAGAGAGAGGTAACTTGTCTGTCCGAGTTTATTCAGAAAGTTTGTGACAGAATTGAATTGAGGAGCAAAGTGGTTTCAGTTAGTCTGTGATTCTTCTATACCGCACCACCTCTCCAAAATTATTGGATGTCTTGCCTCCTTAATTAATCATCACCTCCTTGATGTTAGGGGCCATGCTCTGTCCCAGGGACCTTCACAGCCCGCAGCACAGGGACAGCATCTTGGGTCACGATGCACAGCTGAGTCTGACCTGGATTCTTCTTTGCTCTGAAACCAGTTGTTGGTCTAGGTGCCCAAACTCTTGTGATAATCAGGGAAGACGGTAATCAGGGCTCTAGGCAAGGAGAGTCCTCGGAATAAGCTTTCCTCGCTCCTTTGGCACGTCGCTTTGCTAACTTTGCTCTGACTGCAGGGGAGGAGGCCCTGTGTAGATGCCAGTCACAGAGAGTTTCCTCAAGGGACCAGGGAGCTGGTTCGACCATGGACTTTTCTCAAGATGGCTGATAGTTCTATTTACATAATTACTTAGTGCTGAAAACCTAGGTCTTAATAAGTGTACTCCTGGTTGGCCGTGGCTTTAAGCTGCTGTTACTGATACTTTAATTATGGGTTAAGAGCCATTAAGGTGTAATTTGGTAGAAGAATTCTTCCCTTTTAATTTACTGGTGTGATTTATATTGGGAGAAAGGAAGAATAGATTGTATCTTCAGATCTTCTGAAAGTTTAAGAGAAGAGCATTATAAGTTCCTGGACTTTTAGAGCTGTTCATTGTTTCAGAACTTAATTATCACTTGTTTCATCACAGGCTACATATAAATGAATTTTCTGGAATTGAAAGGAAAATGTACACAACAAGGGTGGTTGAGTCGAGTGAGACCCTACTAGGGATGTGAGCGAGGCCCATGCCCTGCTGACGGATTTCTTTTGTTTTCTGCCAGTTTAACCAGCAGCAGTTTAATGGAGTCCTGGTTTCATTGTTCTTTGTCTAATGAGCTCAGAGGCATCAGGAAACTTAGGAGTGTCCGGGACTAGTGAGTTGAAAAGGGCACAGAGCAGAGCTGCTTTGTACTGGCTGTATTCTGTCCCCCGCCCGGAACATCAAGTGACCAGCTCTTCACCCAGGGGTGAGGTAAAGTATCTGCAGCTGTTTTGCTGTGGAAATTCATTTTACTGTAGCTTTTAATTTGTACGAGAGGGTCGGGAGTGAGGGGGGAAGGGGGGAAGGAGAGCTGGAGAGAGAGCGGGGAGGGGGGAGAGGAGGAGAGGTTGGGAGGAGCTTGGTTAATAAAACAAACTCAGGTGAACCCAAGAGCTCTCCCGCGAGGACCTGGCCAGTATGTATTCCTTCTATCTGCAGTTTGGGAGGGAATGTGTGATTATCCCCTCCTTCCTTCCGGCTCCCCTCCCTTGTTTCTCTACCCTTTTCTGGAAGGATTATTTTACTTGGCTGTTTCTTGGAACCTACATCAGCTTTGTTTTGGAAGGCGGATTTCTCTTCCTTCCTTCCGCCTTACTTCACTCTCGTCCTCAGGGCCTTCAATTCCTAGGGTGTTTGGATTCGTTCGCTGTGAAGGAAGATTATTTTAAAAACACACCGTAAGATATGAAGAAATTCCCCCTCTGCGTATGAGAAGATTCGGTACCTCTCCTTAATAGTTCGGTTCTGCTTTATCGTGAGGATGTTGCAGAAAACTGGGTTTTGTCGTGAAGAAATTAGATCCAGATTTAGCACTTCTGCATGTACACAAAGATATAAAGTCAGTCTTACCAGGGATTGTTTCTGACTGTATCTGTTTTATCTCTCTGTATCTGCACGTTTATTCCGTGACTGTTTATATTTAGTGGTATCTATGTATATACTGGGCTCCTTGGAGCTGGGCTCAAGCCTTCCTCAGCAACGTCAGTTTGTCTTACAAAATAGTCCCTCTCCCTTTTATTTTTTAATCAATTCATATATCAGCCGCTCACCCCACCCCAGCCCCCCAAAAACTTCAACCACTTTATTTTAAGAGCAGAGTCTGAAATTTTGATTTTCTCTCTTTTGCTTTCTTTCTCTCTGCCTTCCTGAATGTTACATGTTCTCCTAAGTTCTGAGGGATTATTGCCATCAGTTTGCTTTCTTATCTTGCCTTTTCTGCATTTTCTTCCTTAGAATTCTGTAGATTGTTTTAATTTCAGTGTATTGTATACAGGATATGTTTTAATCCTAACAGTGTGAATCACTGCTAGTTGAAAGAACGTTTATTTATGCTAAACAAAATAGAAAATCTCTTCTGAAAGTTGTCTTTAATTTGTGGCTATTTATATGATCTTTTCTGAACTCTTAACATTTCACCCATCTGTTTGCAAAGAAGTCTGTAAACATAACAAACTGAAAAATATTTAGTAAGTGATTGGAGAAGGCTCAGTACTGTGCTTTTGTAACCCAGTATCCATTCTCTTAAACATGTATGGAATGCCTCTGCTCTGCTAAGGAATGTGTTAGGTCTTGGGTTGATCTTTCTCTGTCTGTGTCTGTCTCTCTGTGTGTGTCTCGGTCTCTTAGCATTTTTTGTTATGGAACATACATAGACATAAAAGTACATAAAACATGTGTAATTTATAGTTTAAGAATAATCAACCTTGTAATCATAATCAGGTGAAGAAGTATTCGATCGCCTCCTTCAAGTATTCTCTCCCAGTCAGAATTCCTCCCGACCCCAAGAGGGCGTCGCAGTTGTAACTTGCTTTTCTTTATACGTTTACTACCTATGTGTGCCATTCTAGACAAATTAGCTTAATTTTGTCTGGTGGTTTTGTTTTTGGTTTTTTGTGGGTTATTTTTAGCCCTGTTTAATTGGAATTATCCTGTAAGTCTTCTCTGTGTCTTGTTTATGAGATCTTTTAAAGTAGTGGCCATGTCCTAAGAGGTTGTCTTCTCCATATGAAGCCTGCTTCTCGGGTGGGGGGCGGCTTCACCCTGGAACTTTCGCGGATGTCCCAGCCTCCCTTTTCACTCACCTGCTGCTCCCCTGTTAACAGACGTGGTGTTGCTTTGGTCTGAACTTTTTTTTCAGTCAGTATTTTGGTCACAGTCGTCACCACTGTTAAAGCCCACCAGCATCCATGTGTAATGGAAAATTGTGTGTTAGAAAAATTCTGCCCAGCACAGATGTAGAGAACAAACGTATGGACACCAAGGGGGGAAAGTGGCGGGGTGGGGGG
>NW_020172719.1:714532-757038 GCF_003031525.2 Neophocaena asiaeorientalis asiaeorientalis
TAATTAGGGTCTGAACAGAAACTTTAGTTGTGCATTAATGAGCAATTTGCTTGAAGGCTGAGACTTGTTACAAGTCAGCTTTGTCGCAGCGCCAGGTTTCCTTGGATGGTAATGCAGGGACTTTTAGATATACAGAAAAAGCTTAAATTGTTTGTTCCAGGACTCAAACAATACTCTGCATTGTATAGAGGTGGCTGCTGGAGAGCAACACAGAGCTGAAACAATAGTCGGCCTCATGCACCATCTAAAATTATGAATGAAGAAGGAGGGTCATCCGTATGTATCCCTCTTGGTGTTTATTTTATATGTTTTGCATGAAAAGAGTTGCCTGTTAATTCTTCTTGGCTAATGATTAGATTTTAACGGAGTGAATTCCAGAATTGAATGGTTTGATGCGGGTGCTTTCTGCCGAGCAGTGCGGCAGTGTTCACACTCCCTCACCTTGTGCTGGACAGAGCCTGTGCTGTTTCCCTGTTAACAGTCGAGGGAGTGATGAGTGCAGATTTCTGCATGTTTCCCCCCCTTTGAAAACAAACACATCTTCCATGACGTGGCAGCCCTATTAAAGTGACAAGGGATTACTTTAAAATTTTATTTCGTTGTCGGCAGCTTTCTCCTGTACCCATTTTCTCCGTTTCTTACTATGCGTGTCCTTTTAAACTATTGTTTTTTTGGATGAGCAACTGATAAACTATTGGTTGACCCCACAGAGAACCGTGTTTTATTTCCCTGCTGAAAAGCTCTGACCTCTTTGCCAGTGCTTAAAATCACCCAGGACAGTGATTTGGGTAGCTTTTTAAAGAAATATGTAATAGCAGCTATAGTACCAGGCTAGAAGTTCTATGGAGCGGAGGGTAAAAGGGATGGAAAATAGTAGTCATTCTCGGTGTGAAACCTATGTAAAGTTTTGTAACACTGCCCCACTGAATTCCCCATTGGGAACAATTACCACCAATTTCTGGAGATGATGATGGAGCCCTTTTTCTGTTAGAGGCTTTATTTCAATAAAGAGAGGGAAGCAGTAGAGTGAAGTAGAATTCCAGGACTAACAGCAGACATCAAATATTGCTCTTAGCATCCAATAATAAATATAACACATAATATATATATATATAAATAAAATGATATATATATATAAATATATTTTTACATATTCTCTCTCTATAAATATATAAAATACACACACATACACACATGTATATACCACACATGGTTTTATATTTTGTTCGACAGAGAGAGAGAATGAGAGAGAGCCTTCTTGTAGAGTGGGAAGAATCCTTATATACCATTTAAGGAGAAAATAGTGGAACCACCACATCTCCTTGGCTTTCCTGCCTGCAGGCTGTTCAGAATCTGACTCCATCCTTCTTTCCTTTCCCCTAGGCCCAGTGAAAGGCTGGTTCTTCTATTTATGCTCACAGGTCCCTACCCTCTGGCCTCAGGGACTTATCAGTGATTGGTTTCTTTTCTGATTTCCTTTCTTCCTCTTCTTGGGTCTTTCCCTTCATCATGTGCTTACGCACAAGTCTCTCCCAACTTTAAAACAAAAACTAACCCATCCCTAAACCTTGTGTTCCCTTTTTACCTATTAGATCTCTTTTCCTTGCCATCCAGGTTATCGGAAGAAGGTCAGTGTTCTCTGTTTAGCTTCTGTCCATTCGCTCCTCATTCCACCGTCATCTGATTTCTGTTCCCATGACTCCATTGAAATTTTTTTGGACAAGGTCACTAAATGTTACCCTCGTGGCACGTTCAGTGGACACTTGTTAGTCCTTGGTTGTTCCATATTCTTAAAATTCTTACATCCCTTGGCTCAAAGACTTACCGGGTCCCCAGTCCATCGTGAACGAGGTGCTGTGCGCAGCATCAGCAGGGGCTTTATGTGCTCCTGGGGGTGGGTAGGAGGGTACATAAGAGGGAGGCAGGCTGATAAACATTTGTTCTGAGCTTGAGAATAGATTGGAAGGAAATAGGAGAAATAGGAGAGGACGTGACTGTGCGATGCTTTGGGCAAGAGGTGGTGGCAACCCGAGTCACAGCGGGGGTAGTGGAGTTGGAGAAGGCGGTAGATTTTAGAGATGTTTGGAGAGAAGACTGAAGGGCGTGGTTCTGGATGGGAGCAGGGGAAGAGGCAGATGACGGGAGGATAGTGGCTGCTTCCTCAGCTTCCGGCTTGTCCACGTGGAGGGACGGTGCTGCCATTTGCAGAGACGGGAAACACGGGGGGAAGACTGGGTTCTGTGGTGAGATTGTGAGTTTCGTGAGTTTAGTTTTGGGTGTGTTGAGTTTGAAGGATCTTTGAAATTTCAAAGGAGAGATAAGTATTAGAAAGTTGAGTATATAGGTTTAGAGCTCAGAGAAGTGGCCACTGCCGGAGATAGTAATTTGGGATAGAGAATAAGAATGGTCACCTAGGAACAAAGACTAGAATAAGAAGTTGAAGAGGTCCTAGGAACTCTTCTCTTAGTCAGGTCTCCATGGGTTTTCTTCATTAGCACTAAAATAACCACATCACTGATCCCACCTCTCATCACGTTCCCTCTGGGCCTTGGTCTGTAACATCACGGGAGTGTCATTCCTCATGTACCCTTCCAGCCTCATCCTCCACTACTCTGTCGCCCACGTCATGTCTCCCATCGCTCCTTCACCTGCACCTGTGGTCCACACACACCCGACTCCTTCCTTCCAGTGAGCCGTGGCCTCTTCCTGAAATTCCACCTCTTCTTTCTCATGACGCCTGTTAACCTCTCCCTCAAGGGCAGAGGCTTCTTCTGGAAAGTGACCCTCTTCACCCCTACCTTCTTGGCAGGGTTAGGTGTTGCGTTTGCATGGCGTGCCACGTGTGCTTCTGTCAGAGCATTTGTACTCACCTGTCTGCCTTGCTGTAAGCTCTGGGAGGGCCACGCCTTTGTCTTTGGTCTCTTTGTTCTTAGCATCAAGCACCGTGGTGTCTGCTTATGAGTGAATCCACTCCACTGTCTTTTCATTAAAGATAAAGAGACATTGGATTTGTGTGATTAGCCCAGGGATGCTCAGTTAGTTGAGAACACAAGGGAGTTTGTTAATCCTTAGAATGTTCTTAGAGGGGGGACAGAGAGCCAGGAAAAGGAGGCATATGAAGGTTGGGGGGGCACTCTTTAAGGCTCAGTGTCTGTAGAGAAACATTTTGAAGTGGGCTGGTTGCTTAGAAATAACTGCCCCATCTCATCTGTTTTTTTGTTTTTAATAGAAGGGGCACAGCCCACTGGGGAGACACATTGATCTCATCATTTTATTTTTATATTTATTTATTTATTTGTTTGTTTGTTTTTGGCTGTGTTGGGTCTCCGTTGCTGTGCACAGGCTTTCTCTAGTTGCAACGAGCGGGGGCTACCTTCGTTGCCGTGCGCGGGCTTCTCATTGCGGTGGCTTCTCTTGTTGTGGAGCGTGGGCTCTAGGTGTGCGGGCTTCCGTAGTTGTGGCGCGTGGGCTCAGTAGTTGTGGCGCACTGGCTTAGTTGCTCCGCGGCATGTGGAATCTTCCCGGACCAGGGCTCGAACCCGTGTCCCCTGCATTGGCAGGCGGGTTCTTAACCACTGCGCCACCAGGGAAGGCCCTCATCTTGTTTTCTAATCACTTGCCTTTAGTCTGTGAAGTGAACTGATCATTTATGGGAAAATATTTAATACCTGTTGCGTGCCAGGCACTGTTGTATGTGCTGGGGATGTAGATGTCAACAAAATAGACAGCAGGATCCCTGAGTTTTTGGAGCATAACAGCGAAGATGGGAGGCACACAATGAAGATGTAAATAAAGAAAGAAGGTAACTACAGGTCATGAAAAGCGTTATTATTACAGGTTGCTGTCTCTTAGCTGACTTACTGTTTACGGTAGTTTTATCCACACTCAAAAAGTGACTGCTTGCATTCCCAAGCTTTGCGTGGATGATTTCCCTTATTGTCTTGTGAAGGACTTAAACGTATGTTGAGGAGACTTGAAAAAAGTTTCCTTTGGAATCTTAGAAGTGTGGAGTCTCCTACTTGGTTTATTCACTGTGATCAGAGTCAGACTGCCTTGCTTCATTGTACCTGTCTGTTATATTGGGAACTAGTGTTCATTGCAGTCTTCTCAACTTAAAAAAACCCAAGGTAGTCAAATGGTTCATTTGGGTCCTAGTAGGAATAAAATATATATTTAGAATTTACAAATTCAGTGAATTAAAAAAAAAAAAAAGCCCAGGAAATCAATGGATTAGTTGTATGTTCTTTTTAAACTACTCTAGTCAGACCTTAAAAGATATTGCCCTGTCTGGGATAGATCCTCCAGTAACCCAAAGGAATTTTTATTGGGAGCTCTTATTTTGTGATAACAGAGTGTTTGCTGAGGGCTAGACAAAAAGTCAGTCTTGGACTTCATGTGGATAATGGACTGGAGTGTCCCACCTGTTTGGTTTCCTTTTTTTCTTTCGTTTGCGTTGAGACATAATTAATTACGGTGAAATCTTAAGGGCATGGGTTCGAGAATTTTCCCCCTCTGTTTTTACTTTTTGTAACCACTACCCAGATCAAGACATAGCACATTTTCATCACCACAGAAAGTTCCTTCATGCCTCCTCGCTAGGCGGTACCCATCCCCCAGAGGTAATGTTACCACTGCTTCGACTCAGTGGTCGTGAATTAGTTTTGCAGGCTCTTGGGCTGCACGTCAGTAGAATCATTTGATTCCAGCTTCTTGTGCTCGGCGTAATATTTCTGAGATTGGTCCACGTTGTTGCCCAGATCAGTAGTTTGTTCTCTTGGATTGCCCTGCTATAGTCTGTCACACGAGTATATCACAGTTTGCTTCTCTGTTCTCAGGTTGATGGACATTTGTCTTGTTTCCAGGTTTTAACCATTACGAATAAAGATGCTCTAAACAGCTGTTTCACGGTGGCAAAGGTATACCATAAAATGTGTTATTTTAGCCGTTTTTAGGGTACAGGTCAGTGGTATTCAGTCTGTTCACTTTGTGGTGCAGCCTCCCAACATTTTTACACAAGCCTTTTTGTGGACGTATGTGCTCCTTTCTCTTGGATAAATACTCATGGGTGGAATTGCTGGGTCATTGGGTAAGCTGAACTTTTTTTAGAAACTGCTCAACTGTTTTCCAAAGTGGTTGTACCATCTGACGCTCCCACCAGCAGCACCTAAGGGCTCCAGGAACTCTGTGTCCTCACCAGTACGGGGTGTCGCCAGTCTTAAATTTTAGCCCTGCTGGGGGTTTATCATTGGACACTATCCAGGTATTTTTCACTGTTAACTTATAATCCGTTACTTATTGGAATACCTACTAGGACACTGCTGATCGGTATGACGTGCCAAAATACATAGTCTCTGCTTTGGGTGAGTTGATGGCCTCAGTTAGAGGCTGGAATATGTATGTTTGTTGTCTAATTGCAGGGCAGAGGTAGTGATTTTGGTATTGTTCAAAGGAGGGGTTGTTTTTCCAAGTGGGTAAATCCAAAGCCATGGAAACCACGAGGCAGCCAGAGTGAGAGATGTGAACAAACACCAACGTGGCACAGAGGCCTCTTTTTTTGGAAACACTTTCCCGTAGTATAGTGTTGCTTTGTTTTAGTTCACGTTGGGTAATGATTCATCCACCCACTGGCCTGTTAAAAGAAAGCTCGGGGATTAAGGTCTCTCAGCTCCAGTTTGATTTATCTCCTGGTTTACCTCCCATTCCCTCTTTAGGTTCTTTTAATCTGTGTCCCTCCCCCCCCCCCTAGCTCCTTTCCAGCAACATGAATTCTATATATCCTTCAGCCTCCATTTATAAAACTTTACCTGAAACTTTTTATAGGCAGGAATAGTACCGTAACCTGTTAAGTTCTCAATTCCTGGCAAGATGCCTTGTTGTCTTTCAATGTCTGATGATGTTTATATCCTTTTCTTTTGAGTTTCTGTAGAGTTTACAGCCTGTAATATTCATTTAGCAGTTAGATTACCTTGTATTTTGTTATCTTTAATGTAAATACAGCGTGACATCGAAAGCAAACAAATGTAACAGCTTCCATCTAAATAGGTAAGGTGCTGAAGCTTGTCTTCAAAATAGTTACCCTGGAAAATTACACACTTAACCCTGTGATGATCTCATTCCGAGAACACTGCCGGTGATTTAGAAGTTGCCTTCATGGTCCGAGATACATTCTTTTGACTATTTTAAACAGTTACCAGTAATTAAATATATATATTAGATACTTGCAGAGGGCTCATTCTCTGCCAGGCTCAGTTCTATGTAAGTGTGCCTATAAAATGATGAGCTGCTTTTTCCTATGTCATTCTAAAGCCAGTTCCACAAGTGGAGTTTGAAAATATATTTTAATCAGTGACAGTTTTCTTTGGAATAAGTAGGTTCAAGTCATTCCAGAATGACTGCCTTGGAAATGACAACACTCATTTGCATGCTTACCAATAATTTTTAAAATTCAGTTTTATTGGTGTGTGTGTGTGTGTGTGTGTGTGTGTGTGTGTGTGTGTGTGTGTGTACACATACGCAAGGCAAGGAGTCTACTATCTTTTGTGTATCCCGCTGCTAGTAAGTAGCACATCTTGCTGTGTCGTGGCCGGCACTAAGTGAGTGCGTGGTGATGTGAGATCACAGAGCCCTTATTTTAGAGGGCTGAGATAATTTGGCTGTTATGCGAGGTAGACTTGACAATCTCTGGCTTCATCTGTGTACTGTTGAGCTTTGCTCACTCATTTGTATGTTTGTGAAGTTCTAGCAACATGTTCTTCAGCTCACTTTATGGAAGATTTGAATGCTGTCTAGTTTGCCTGTGAGGGATTTTCTGTAGAATGACTCCCCCATTCCCATCGCTGATGGGGGATAATCACAGCTTATAGTGGTCACAGTGGTGTCCAGAGTGCAGTTCAGGGAATAGTTGGTGCACCTTAAAATACTTATTGCTGCCTTTAAAGGTTTTGAAATCTTCAGCTGTGCTAGGTCTTATGTGTCATGAGGAAAAAAAAAAAAAAAAAAATCAAGTTCCTGCCCTTCCCAGGGCTTATCTTTTAAGTAACAAGAGGAGAGCGAGAGAACTCCGGTGACATGAGTGACACGGGGACACATACATACCCATACAGGGACTCGTGTTGTTTTGATTTTGTGGTGTGTATGTGTTTGTGCGTGTGTGTTTTGCACAGTTTATTTCTTTGGGTTTAGAAACTTTCCCTTCTGTGTTTGATTCATCTCACTTTGGTTACATTGTAGCCGTGACGGTTGATGGACTAATTGTTCTAATGTGCAGGGTTTATCTTGAGAATCTTGGAAAGATAAGGAGCCACCATATTTACTGTCCTCCATGTTGGCTCTGTTTCTGCTATAGCTTTTAAAAGATGATAGCTGTTTTTTTAATCTAGTGTTTTTTTAACAGCTTTACTGAGATATAATTTGCATATCATAAAATTCTCCCGTTTAAAATGTACAGTTCAGTGGTTTTTTGTATATTCGCAGAATTGTGCAACCATCACCCCGATCTAAGATTAGAACATTTTCATCAGTGTCAAAAGAAATCTTGTTCCCACTGGCAGTCCCTCTTCATTCCTTCCCTTCCTCCCGGGCCCTGGTAACCACTGGTTTACTTTCTGTCTCTATAGAGCTGCATGTTCTGAATGTTTCATGTAAATGGAATCATATCATACATGGGTTTTTGTGACTGGCTTCTTGCACTTAGCATAATGAAAGGCTCACTCATGCTGTAGCAGGTGTCACTGCTTCATTCTTTTCTATGGCTGAATAATAGTCCCTTGTATGGATGGGTCACATTTTATTTATCCAAAAGTTAATGTTTTTTAAGAAGCAGTAACAGCTCCTGGATAGAGGTTAGGCTGAGCAGTTATACAGACTATGATGTCTTCTTCAGCCCTGAAAAGCAGAAGAAAAGCAAACCGTTTTGTTTGCCGATCTGCACTTGAACCCCAGCAAAATGTCATGGTCACAGTCCTATGGTATAACCCCCTGGTGCAGTAGCATGCTTTATTTTCAGTATCTGAGTGATAATTTCTGCTCACAGGTAGACTGACAGTCTCTGCCTTTGTCTTTATTCTGTTCAGTTTTGGGCACTCACTTATACGTTGCACAGATGGCTCTAGAGGAAGATGGTAGTTTCCTCGCTGTCAAGTAATTTGCACTTTAGTTGTGGTGATTTATATACACACATCTCAGTGTGTGTGTGTGTGTGTGTGTGTGTGTGTATGTATGGCAGTGAAATTGGAGTTTCTCTGTTAGACCTCTAATTTTACATGGATGTCTATTGATAGGTATGTATGTATATTTAGAACATTTCTATTATATATAAAGTTAAAAAATATATATCTATACATATGTACCCACATAGATAGGTAGGTAGGTAGGTAGAAGGAAGGTCTTTGGCACTTCAAAGATTTCAGAACCATAATGTCATTCAACCTGAACCATAATGGATTATCAACCAAGTGTTCTGTAGTTTTGTTCTCAGTTATCGTGGGGTTAGATAAGGTAGACTGCTGAATGCTAGCAGTCCTACCTAGGAGGCCCACTCATAGGATAAAAGAAATGTGCTACTGACATTCACACGTAAGTCCTGCATACTGTGTTTAATGATGTCACCTGGTTTTTCAATTTATTTGTGCTTTGTAATAAACTTCGTATATCTAGACATTTGCAGGTTTCTTTCCCGTTTTTTTTTTTTTTTTTTTTTTTTTCATCTCAACCACTGCGCCACCAGGGAAGCCCTGCAGGTTTCTTTAAAAGAAAAACAACAACCTTGTAATCAGATGTCTGCAAGATGACTTCTAGGATAAGTGTTTCCCTCGGTACAGATTCTCTTTGAATTTTTGTTAAAAAGCTTTCACGTATTTAAAATATCTAAAAAGGTTCTATACTTTGTATCTCTGACATTCATGGAAACATCACCTCTTGTTAAAGTCTTCCATAAATGTTGCAGTCTTTGTGCTAATTCCCCTTTAGAGTGTTCTGAGTCCAACTGGTATAAAAAAATTTCTGAATGCTCAGGGTACTGTTAGGACTTTGTCACTCATGTGAGCTTTTTGGATGTCTAAATGACGCCTACCCTGACAGATATTTCCTGACATTCATTTTACTTGCAGGATTTCGCTCGTGTGGTTTCTCTGCTGTACAATAAAGTATGACTTCTGGGAAAAAAAGAAAGAAAATGTGTGGCCACAGGTCAGGAGCCATTCCTCTGTCATGAAGCAGCGTTGGAAAAGCAACCTGGGACAAAAGAAAGAGCCTCTGGCCCTTTTGAATTTTGGGAGACAGAAACCTTTAGAAATGAGCATGAGATTCTTTGTAAATTATTTTATTTCTTATTTTATGAATGTCCCCAGCCTGAAATGAGATGTCTTAAAAGGCAGATCTAGCAAAGGGCGTTTTGACCTCCTCCGCTGACGCCACTTACCCGGGCCTGTTCTTAACTCAGTCCGCAGCTTGCCCGGGAGTGATCGCCGCGGCCTTAAGTTAATCCTGGGGAGCCAGCTGGGCGCACACTGGCACTCTCCTGCTCAGCCAGGTGAGACTAGTGTCTGCAGTTAGAGTAGAAGTTCCTCTGCTTCCCTGCCCCTCTCAGTTTTCTAGGCTTGGAGAAATTTACAAATCAGTAGCCGTGGACTCCATCTGCAAAGCTTTTATTGAACATCTCAGGGTCCTAATCCAAAGCTTCTGGGGGAATGAGTTGTTTTATTATGTAGGAGACATGTAGGAACTCTATGGCAGTAAATGCATGACAGGGGTTATAGGGCAGCCGATGGTGAACCCATGTTCCTTATGGGGAAACTGAGGTATCGGTGAGGGTCCCCTCGCTGAGGTGCTGAACTCTAAAGAGGTGAACATTTAAAATGATAAGGCAGAGGAGTATCAGTACATCATTGTTTGAAAACAGGGTCTCCTAAAGGTGGTGTTTAGGTATTTGACCTGTGACCGTTGGCTGGAGGAACCAGGACGGCCGAAGTCTTGCTGTCTGTACCCCTGGTGCCTCGGGCATTTCCCGATCAGATGCTTGAGCCTTGAGATACTCAGTTATCAGTTCTCCTTTCCAGCGTCCACATCACTGTACAGACACCCCTTAGGCAGTTGGAAATGTTTGATCAGAATATTGGTTGATCATAGTATTGATCAGTTTTGAAAGTGGAAGAGGCACGAGAGAAGATACCCAGTAGCGGGCATGGGAACGTCTGGGGGGCATGCTTAATGACAGATTCTGAGGGTCCCTGGACCCCCTGGGACTGGGTTCGGGCCTAGGAATATGCATTTTAAACAAGCATCTCAGGGGATTCTGATACAGGTGGTCCGGGGACCACACATTGAAAAACATTGTACCGAGTGGTGAGTAGGAGGAGCTGAATGAGACAAAATAAGGAAAATCCCCACAGACGATGGACGTAAACTGAGAACCGCTTTTGCTTTAAGTAGGAGCTTGGTGTAGATCATGATCAGACTTAACCAAAAGTTAATTTACTCCCAAATTTTCAGGAATACATTTGTCACATGAAGTCAGTTTCACCTGAAAAATATTCAGCATCTTACAGAAAACCCCGAGAGAAAGAATGTAATTCCTCCTTAGTATACAACACCTATTTTTATTTTTGGCTGCGTTGGGTCTTCGTTGCTGCGCGTGGGCTTTTCTCTGGTTGCGGCGAGCGGGGGCTACTCTTCGTTGTGGTGCGCGGGCTTCTCACTGGGGTGGTTTCTCTTTTTGCAGAGCACAGGCTCTAGGCACACGGACTTCAGGAGTTGCAGCACGTGGGCTCAGTAGTTGCGGCACACGGGCCCTAGAGCGTGTGGGTTCAATAGTTGTGGCACATGGGCTCAGTAGTTGTGGCTCGCGGGCTCTAGAGCACAGGCTCAGTAGTTGTGGCGCATGGGCTTAGTTGCTCTGCGGCATGTGGGATCTTCCTGGACCAGGGAGCGAACACGTGTCCCCTGCATCGGCAGGCGGATTCTTAACCACTGCGCCACCAGGGTAGTCCCTACAACACCTATTTTAAACTTTTTGCTAAAATAAGATCCTTTGCTGCTTCTGCTTCATACATCCTTCCTCTTATTCCTCCCAAGCAAGTCCCCGGTGCTTTGACAGTGTTCCAGTAGACGATCTGTGGTCTCAGTGGGGGTACCCCAATAATGTGTGGGTGAATGTGGAAGCAAGGATTTGGATGTGAATGAGTTGGCATCCCTTCCTCCATCTCGGTTTATCACCTCTGGGCTTTCAGCCACCTCTGGGATTCATAATAGGTGTAATGTGAGAATCTTCAGTGAATGTCCATCCGCCTCTGAGAGGTTGGAGCATTAGCCGTTTAAGTTATTTGCCGAAATACCGAGTGCTTATGTTAATTGGATCATCAAAGACTGAACATCCCTGAATGAGTATAAGAAAGAAAATGCAAGTCTTTCAGGCCTCAGCTCTCAAGGCAACAGATGGAAACCTCTCAATTACATGAGCTCACATCTGTCCCTCTGATTTGACTGGGACTGTGCCACAATGTGCTGTGGAATTAGTGATTCTGTAATCCCTGGAAAGCACGGTTGAAGTGAGATTGACAAAGAGCTAGACCCTCAAGGTTAACGGCACAGGGAGAACAAGAAGCCTGGAGAGCTAATAGTGAAATACAAATGTCAGTGGTTGCAAACTGCTCCTCCATTTAATTTGCTGGAAGTTAGTAAAGTCTAGGAGACCCCAAATTAGAATGTTTCAGTATTGCTTTGTTTCTTCATTAGTCTAATTCCCGTTGACCTTATGTCAAGGCTAAAACAATTTACAAGCACGGCTAGCATGGGAACAGTTTTAATGACTATTGTCAGCATGGTTTTAAAGGAAATAGGTTGGCAAAACATATGTAGGTTCTTAAACCTATTAATAGTGTGAAATTTTATTTCTTTGTTTTGTTAAACCATTAACATAAGGCTTTGGGGGATGGATTGAATTTCTGAAATGCCAGAATGTCCATGGTGAATATCACTGTTATTTATTATTTAGGAGTTTGCTACCCAGGTGTATGCAGTGGGTATTTAGCAATGGATGGGGCCTCATTCTACATAGGCCGGCCTATCAAGAAACGGAATGGCAAGATAGTGGCTTTTAGGAGAGCATTTGTAATAAAATTTGCATACCTTATAAACGGAATTAAGAGTAAGGATCAGATTTTTGTTCCTATGCCTGAAGGACATAGATAAGGGGAAAAATAGATTTGAATAAAAAGACAGGATCGGAGGACATTTTTACAAAGCAAATATCTGATAGGGGACTTGTGTGTAGAAGATATAAAAAAACTCTGACACCTCAACTTTAAGAAGACATACAGATGGCCAACAGGCACGTGAAAGGACGCTCAGCGTCATTAGTCATTAGGAAATTGCAAATCAGGACTACAGTGAGATACAACATCATACGCACTAAAATGGCTAAAATGAAAAAGACGATGACGTGTGGGTGAGGGTCTGGAGACGTTGGAACCCTCCTATGATACTGGTAGGAATTTAAAATGCTGCAAAAGCCCCTTTGGAAAGCAGTGGCATTTTTCTCAAAATGTTAAAACACAGAGTTGCCGTTAGGTCCAGCAGTTCCATTCCTAGGTGTATAGCCGAGAGAACTGAAAACATAGCCTCACAAAAATCTGTCCACGAACATCCATGGCAGCATTATTTATAATAGCCAAAAAGTAGAATCAATCCAAATGCCCATCACCTGGTAAGTGGATAACTAGAATGTGGTATATGTCATATGATGGAATATGATTTGGCAGTAAAAACGGATGTATTGGCATAGATCATGGATGAACCTTGAAAACACTATGCTAAGTGAAAGAAGTCTGACACACCAGACTACACGTGTGATTCTGTTTCTATGAAATATGTCCTGAATAGGCAGATCTATAGAGATAGAAAGTAGGTGCATGGTTGCCGGAGAGTAGGGGTCCGGGGCAGCGTGGGGAGTGGCTGCTAAGGGGTATGAGTTTCTTTCTGGGGGGATGAAGTATTCCGCCCTCAGACTGTGGTGATTGTTGTACGACCCTATGAATACACTAAAACACATGGAATTGGGCACTTTATTTTATTTATTTATTTATTTATTTTTAAACATCTTTATCGGAGTATAATTGCTTTACAATGGTGTGTTAGTTTCTGCTGTATAACAAAGTGAATCAGGTGTACGTATACATATGTCCCCACATCTCTTCCCTCTTGCGTCTCCCTCCCTCCCACCCTAATCGGGCACTTTAAATGGGTGAATTTTATGGTATGTGAATTGTATTGCAGTAAAGCTCTTGTAAAATTTGGAGATGTTACAAGTGGAGAAGTGGAGAATATTGTTTGTTACCGTTACTCCGTTCGTTTGACTCTTAGCAAAGTTCTACGTGTGCATTTGCTCACGTGAAAATACTTTGCGAAGTACCGTTAGCTTGATTAGGAGCCTCACTGATGGCACCTGTAGCCAGTGCCGTGGGTGTCTGAGAGCTAGGCTTTGTGTCTGGTGCTAAGGGACCTTCCCTGCTGAACGCGATACACAGCTCTTCTCAAGGAGCTGACAGTCAAGTATCGTGCTTTCTTTATAATCACTGCCAGCCATCTTATAGAGAAACAAATCAGTGCCGTGCATGTTGTAAATTAAGATAATCTTTACAGAGAATAAGTGGTGTGTTTGTCAGGGTCCGGTGTTTGGAGGCTGGGGGTGAGGAGAGGAGGGGATGGAATTCCAGGGGAAGCAGTTGACAAGGACAGGTGTGCAGATGGCCACGTGTCCACGTGAGTGTGCTGCTTTCCGGCTCGAGCCTAGCCGTTTGCTCCGCGTGGCCTGAGGGATGAAGTCCACGCTCTTTCCTGAGTGTGGCCAGTGAAACTGGCCACTCCGGAACTTCCATGCAGGGCCGCTTCTGTGGGGGCAGTCTGATTGGAAGCGGGCGGAGGGAGGGCTCACGGACTTGATTGGCGCCCGCCTGCATAGCAAACTAAGTTTTTACCCACAGTCATTGATTTGAGGGGGCCTTGGAGGCGCTAAAGGCTTTGCACGACCCAAGTCTAAGCTGTCCCCCTTACACCACTGTCTGTGGGGCTTTCTTTTCTCTGCCTTGTCCTCTCCTGTGCTTTCACTGGCCCTGTGCGCTCCAGCAGCTCAGGGGTGCCATGCTGTTTCCCACCACCCTGTGCCCACTGGCAAACTCCTACTCATCCTTCAACACCCACCTGGAGTGCACTCGGATCCACTAAGCCTCTCCAAAGGCCTGTGACCTTGGCCAAGTTGCCAAGCCACTTTTTGCTTCCATTTTCTCTTCTGAAAGGTAAGACTAATAATAGAGCCTACTCCACAGGTAATTAGGAAGATGAAATGAAATTCGTGCACATAATGCTCTTGGCCCCAAGGAAATGCTCCTGAATGGTTACCCATCCTCCTGATTATTCATTTCAGGCAGAGGTGGGTGGCAGGCTCCCTCCTCTGCTTCCTGGGCACTAACATGCAAGTCCTTTACTAACAGTAAATTACAGGGGAGAACCTGTAAATTCCCTGAAAAGTCTGCAGTATGGCCACAGCTGTACAGATAAGGCTGTTCCCTGTGTTAAAGGGGTTGGGTGGTGGGGTTCACAGTCACCTGTTTTAACAGTCACTCCAGGGAGTCTGTCTGAGGAAGGAGATTCGATTAAGTCACTTAAGGGCCCCTGAGAATGTAAGACCTTTCCTGCCCACAGGAGCTTCGTCTGCCCAGGTGCCTGGTGTGGGTAGAGGGAGCGGATGGGGTGAGCTGAGGGGGACTGTGGTGGAGCCAGAAATGACCTGGTGTCCCTGCTCTTCCTCCACAGCCCATCGTGGCTCTAGACCAGCTCTGCTCCCACCCGAGGTCCTCGAGAAAGTCTGGGGGGCCCTTTGCCTCAACGCACTAAGGATCCTTCATTAAACTCCTGGGGAAACCAGACTTCCTGCTACGGCCAAGATCTCTCAGAATTAAGATTTATTTCAGGACACACCTCAGGGGCATAAGGAGGAACTGTTTAAATATAATTGTACACGGCTTTAGACGTGCCAACTTCCTCAGCAGTCCTTGAACCTTGTTACTTTTAAAACTTTCCATCTTTTCAAGTGCGGACCTGATGTACGTCACTTGATGTTTTGGGGTTACGTACGCCCCTGTACACGCAGGAGGAAAACATTTGAATTTGTGTTCGTTGTTGTGGTTCTACTGTGCGTAACCGATCCCAGGTATCTGGCCCTCGGGAGGCCACCTCGTGTCCCTCACAGCCGCCTGTCCTCGGGGCCCAGCCTCTCGCTGTTTGCGCGCACCTGAGCTCAGCTGCCCTTTGAAGTGGAGGGCAGGCCTTTTCATCTGCCTTCATTTTCACTTAAGGACAGCCCAGCCTTTGATCCGCTCCATTTTCCTCTTTCTTTTGCTTCTTAATGAGTCACTTGGAGCTGAGGAGAGACCTGAAGTATGGGCCCCCAAAGGTCACAACTTTTTAAGCACAATGGTTGTTTGACCTTCATATCTTAAGCAAACATGCCCCAGGGAGTCAGCCCTCCTTGGCCTCCCATTGATAAAATTCGCTTACCGGGATAATGTAAACTTAAAAGGAGAGGTTGGGGTGGGGAGGGGAGCGAGAAGTAGAAGGAAAATGTCAACAGCACACGCCCCCAACATTTGAAGTTGTTTCATTTGGGGGACCTCCCCGCCTTCACACTGAGCAGCAAGTGGGCCTTTAGGGTTTTGGAAACACATTAAATTCTACCTGCTGGTGGAATATTTGTTTTCAGATGAACTTTTAGGACTTTTTAGATTAGTATCTAACAGTATCTTTTCTTGGAACTTGGTGAAGATACAACAAGTTCTCCTTGGTTGGATATAGTTTTTATAAGCATCTTGTAAGATTTCATAAGGAAATCAAAGATTTCCAACTAATATGAAAACCTAGGGTACAGATTTGCAGTAGTCCCTTCAGAAAGCAGCTCTCACATTCCCATATTCTTTGGTTGTGCTGTACACCATGGCTATGCATTTTTCTTAATATGAAAGGAAAATATGTTTCGACATTAAATACTCTTTTCTGTGTGTGACATTAGCTGTGTGCCTCTCCAGTGTTTTCGTGCTGTTTCTAGCTGGTCAGTATACTTTGAGACTTCAGTTTCAATAGTCTCTTCGTTTGCAGTTGGGGAATGCAAACATCTTTTAATAATAGCTTATGCAAACTATAACTGTTGAAGTAAGTTTGTACGTAAAAGGACTGCAAAATATACTGGGTACCGTGAGAAAACCAACATAACTGTATGTTAGCTTGGCATCCATTCAGTGAATGATGGCAGTGTGATAATTTTTTTAGGATTGGTTTATTTTAACATAGGGTAAGTTTCATATGAGTCTGCTTTAAATTACCATTGCAAAGTTTTCTTTTATGAAAATGCATTATTATTTGAGGTATTTGACAGTTGTTCTTCACAACTCAGTTGTTACCCAGAAAATATCTATTGAATGAATGTCAATTAATCGTGGGTAATCGGAAGCTGTTAGCCCAATCCCTGCCACTAAAACGCTGGACATCAACATTATTTTCCTTCAAGAAAATTTGGTATGCTGATTTTTTTTCCTCCAACAATAAAAATCATCTTATTAGAATATTAAAAGTGTCCACTGACAGTGGATGTAGAAGGTTAACTAAACTTTGTTAGATCAACCTGTGGAACTTAACATATGGAGTTATACTGCTAACTCAATCTTTATTTTCCCTCTTATGTGTTGATAAGTCAGAAAAAATGTAGCTCTCTGGCTTCTTCAGTTCATTTTAGTTTCTCAACTTATAAAGAAGCAAAGATCAGCGAGTGTTGAGGGAACGATTAAGAAGAAGATGAGGGTGGCCTGTTTTGAAAGGATCAGGTGAAGGTACAGGCTGAAACACTGTCCAGTTCTCTGATCGTCCCTTAAAATGTCCCTTGGACTGGCCTCTTCTCCCCCCTCATGGGTATGAACATTGGTGCCCCGCCCCCGATGCATTGCTGCCCTGCCCCCTGGCTCAGGTGTGTCCATCCGAGCAACTCAGCATCATCAGACCACCCTTCTCTGAAGCTCTTCTTCTGCTGTGTGAGCACTCACAGAGGCTCTGTCCAGTTGTCTGCCATCAGGTCTGAGCTCTGCCTGTGCTCAGAGCCCTTTATTATCTGACCCATCTATCTGTTTAGCCAGTTACTCTTAACCAACAGAAGAAACGAGCCCTTTGTTCCAGTTAGATTGATCTCACACACACATGACGACGCCATTCCTGCTTTCTGCCTTTATGTGTGTAGCTGTCCCCACCTGGAATGCCCATTCCCACCATTTCCAAGTGTCCAAATCCTACCTATTTTTGCAGTTCCACTCCTGACTAGATTATTAGAGCTAGAATCGATATCTTCCTCATCTAAAATGTTCATAGCTTCTCTGTTTTTCTTTTTACATGTAATGAGTTTATTTTTATCTTGAAATTAATATTTGAAAACTTTCTCCATTTTAATTCCTAATATGGTAATTATTGATAGAAATTATGTAAGCAAAAGTTCTTTGTGGTCCTCGGTAAATTTTTTTTTTTTTTTGGTAACAGCTTTATTGAGATATGATTCGTATACCATACAGTTCACCCACTTAAAGAGCATCTCTTGTTTCGGCATTTACGTTCTTCCTTATGATTATTTATCACCGTGACTTAACGCTCCTACTGGAACTATGGTTCGTGAGGCAAAGACCAGATCTCAGACATTTTTGTGTTCCCCTTAGTGCTGGGCATAGCGCTACAAACATACCAGGCACTAAAATGCCTTTGAACGATCCACGTTTCCTCTTTTCTTCTGCCAGTTCTAAATTCCATACCTTCTTTAGGTGGGGACTAGATTCAGCAATTAGCAGCTAGCCTTTAAAATAAGGGCTGGTATGTCAATTTCCAGGGCCATTCGGCAGGGATGCTAGTTTCACTTAACTATCATTTGGGAATGAGGAGTATCTCAAGAAGAGAACTTGGATGGCAGCTTTCAGAGCAAAGGATAATGCGCTAGGGTTTGCCCCGCGAACTTGCCAGGTGACGGGGAGACGGAAGAGTGTTCGCAGCCTGAGTGAACAGCGTGAGCCGTGTAGCCTGGGAGGAGTTCGTTTGACAGGAAAGAGGGGTGAGGCTAGAGGGTTGGGCTGTGGAGGTCTCCACCACCAGGTTGAGAACTCTTAGACTTTTTTTAAGCAGTCGAATCCATCAGGGTCTTTAAACTCTCATGGTGGAAGGCTGGGTGACCATGTTGAAGGACTTTCTGCCAAGGTATGTGGTGATATGAGAGGGATAATTGAGAGGGTGAAGTTAGTGCCAATAGCTTTTATTTGCCCGAACTGTACAAGCTCCTAACACAGCATTATGTTTATTGAATGCCTAGTGTATTTCAGGAAGTGCATAAGCCAGCCCCTGATCGTGTCAGGTGTTTTCTTATATATTTCTTTCACTGTCTTTTATGTAAAAATGCTGCGTGTCCCATGTCAGACCTGTGCCGATTTGTAATCGGCGGGAGGGGGGCGCCATGTTTTATCCAGCTTAACTCTAGTCTCTTGCAGAACAAATAAAAAGTGCTTGATAAATGAGCAAGAGATTGAGAGGGAGTGACAAGATGCTCACCCCCATATTACTATGAAAGGGAAAGATTACTTTTTTAGGATAGAGAAATTCTGTAGGCATCACTGTAACCAAGTACTCAAGTTTAGTGGCACCTGCGTTGGGACACAGTGGCATCAGGTGCCTTTGATGTGATGCCACGTGCTGTGCACACCACCTCTCGTATTCTTGCCGAAAATGTTCACCTCAAATCGAATCATGAGGAAATGATCAGATCACCAAAAATTGTAGGGCAGTTAATTGGTCTGGATTATTTAAATACACCAATGTCACGGAAGAGGAAGAAAGATAGAAAAAGTTCCTTTAGGAAATTAAAGAGATGCAGCTATGCAGCTGCTTCCCACTAGCTATCTGTTTTGAATTTGGTAGTGTCAGTGCTACTCTCTCACTTTGTCCCAGCTTACCCTTCCCCCTCCCCGTGTCCTTAAGTCCATTCTCTACATCTGCGTCTTTATTCCTGTCCTGCCCCTAGTTTCATCAGAACCATCTTTTTAAATTCCATATATATGTGTGTTAGCATATGCTGTTTGTTTTTCTCTTTCTGACTTACTTCACTCTGTATGACAGACTGTGGGTCCGTCCACCTCACTACAAATAACTCAGTTTTGTTTCTTTTTATGGCTGAGTAATATCCCATTGTATATATCTGCCACATCTTCTTTATCCATTCATCTGTCGATGGACACTTAGGTTGCTTCCATGTCTTGGCTCTTGTAAATAGAGCTGCAGTGAACATTGTGGTACACGTCTCTTTCTGAATTATGGCCTTCTCAGGGTATATGCCCAGTAGGGGGATTGCTCAGTCATACAGTAGCATGCTTTGTGACCACCTAGAGGGGTGGGATAGGGAGGGTGGGAGGGAGGTGCAAGAGGGAGGGGATATGGTGGTATATGTATACATATAGCTGATTTACTTTGTTATGCAGCAGAAACTAACACAACATTGTAAAGCAATTATACCCCAGTAAAGGTGTTAAAAAAAAAAAAAAGACACTGATGAAAGAAATTAAAGACGATACAAACAGATGGGGGATATACCATGTTCTTGGATTGGAAGAATCAGCATTGTGAAAATGACTATACTGCCCAGAGCAATCCACAGATTCAATGTAATCCCTATCAGACTACCACTGGCATTTTTCACAGAACTAGAACAAAAAAATTCAGTTTGTATGGAAACACAAAAGACCCTGAATAACCAAAGCAGTCTTGAGAAAGAAGAACGAGCTGGAGGAATCAGGCTCCCTGACTTCAGACTACACTACAAAGCTACAGTAATCAAGACAGTATGGTACTGGCACAAAAACAGGAATATAGATCAATGGAACAGGATAGAAAACCCAGAGATAAACCCATGCACATATGGTCACGTTATCTTTGATAAAGGAGGCAAGGATATAGAATATACAATGGAGAAAAGACAGCCTCTTCAATAAGTGGTGCTGGGAAAACTGGACAGCTACATGTAAAGGAATGAAATTGGAACGCTCACTAACACCATACACAAAAATAAACTCAAAATGGATTAAAGACCTAAATGTAAGGCCAGACACTATAAAACTCTTAGAGGAAAACATAGGCAGAACATTCTATGACATAAATCACAGCAAGATCCTTTTTGACCCACCTCCTAGAGAAATGGAAATAAAAACAAAAATAAACAAATGGGACCTAATGAAACTTAAAAGATTTGCCTAGCAAAGGCAACCATAAACAAGATGAAAAGACACCCCTCAGAATGGGAGAAAATATTTGCAAACGAAGCAACGTGACAAAGGATTAATGTCCAGGATATATAAGCCACTCATTCAGCTCAATCTCAAAAAAACAAACAACCCAATCCAAAAATGGGCAGAAGACCTAAATAGACATTTCTCCAAAGAAGACACACAGATGGCTAAGAAGCACATGCAAAGCTGCTCAACATCACTAATTATTAGAGAAATGCAAATCATGAGGTTATCACCTTACACCAGTCAGAATAGCCGTCATCAAAAATCTACAAACAATAAATGCTGGAGAGGGTGTGGAGAAATGGGAACCGTCTTGCACTGGGAATGTAAATTGATTAAGTCACTCTGGAGAACAGTATGGAGGTTCTGTAAAAAACTAAAAATAGAACCACCATATGACCCAGCAATCCCACTACTGGGCAAAAACCCTGAGAAAATCATACTTCAAAAAGAGACATGTACCGGGCTTCCCTGGTGGCGCAGTGGTTGAGAGTCCGCCTGCCGATGCAGGGGACACGGGTTCGTGCCCCAGTCCAGGAGGATCCCACGTGCCACGGAGCGGCTGGGCCCGTGAGCCATGGCTGCTGAGCCTGCGCGTCTGGAGCCTGTGCTCCGCAACGGGAGAGGCCACAACAGTGAGAGGCCCGCGTCCCGCAAAAAAAAAAAAAAGAGACATGTACCGGGCTTCCCTGGTGGCGCAGTGGTTGAGAGTCTGCCTGCCGATGCAGGGGACACGGGTTCGTGCCCCAGTCCAGGAGGCTCCCACGTGCCACGGAGCGGCTGGGCCCGTGAGCCATGGCTGCTGAGCCTGCGCGTCTGGAGCCTGTGCTCCGCAACGGGAGAGGCCACAACAGTGAGAGGCCCGCGTCCCGCAAAAAAAAAAAAAAGAAAAAAGGACATGTACCACAGTGTTCATTACAGCACTATTTACAGTAATCAGGACATGGAAGCAACCTAAGTGTCCATCAACAGATGAGTGGATATGGCACATATACACAATGGAATATTACTCAGCCATAAAAAGGAACGAAATTGAGTTATTTGTAGTGAGGTGGATGGACCTGGAGTCTGTCATACAGAGTGAAGTAAGTCAGAAAGAGAAAAAGAAATACTGTATGCTAACACATATATGTGGAATCTGAAAAAAAAAAAAAGGTTCTGATGAACCTAGGGACAGGACAGGAATAAAGACACAGACGTAGAGAATGGACTTAAGGACACGGGGAGGGGGAAGGGTAAGCTGGGACGAAGTGAGAGAGTGGCATTGACATATATACACTACCAAATGTAAAATAGATAGCTAGTGGGAAGCAGCTGCATAGCACAGGGAGGCCAGCTCCGTGCTTTGTGACCACCTAGAGCGGTGGGATAGGGAGTGTGGAGGGAGACGCAAGAGGGAGGGGATATGGGGATATATGTATACGTATAGCTGATCCACTTTGTTATGCAGCAGAAAGTAACACGACATTGTAAAGCAGTTATTCTCCAATAAAGATGTTTTTTAAAGATTCCACAAATGAAAAAGAAATAAAGAGATGCAACAAGTTCATCGACCCGTGTGTGATTGGATCCTGGATTCTCTCCACTACCTCCCCCCAGAAGAGATAGTTGAGTTGCGGAAATTTGAACCTGGCTTGGGTATTAGATAATGATGATATATGAACTTTAACGTGCTTGGGTGTGATGATGGTTCTGTGTCTGTGAAGGAGAGTGCCTTCACTAGTAGAAGACACTTGAAGTATTTGGGGTATGATATGATGCCTGCAAGGTACCTTAAAAATTATAGCAAGTATAGTTTAAAAGGTGCATGTGTGTAGACAGACGAGATGAATCAAGGGGAAGGGAATGGGATGCTCACTTATTAAACTTTTCGGTAGCTTTAAAATTATTTTAAGAATTGGAAAAAATAAACTTATGTACTCGGGCACTTGGCTGTTTGAGTGATAAGGCTGACAAAACCCTGCTTTAACTGGCTCGTTTTACCAGTCTTCACGGTGATTAGGCCCTTGGATCACGTGTGTGCCTGAGCGCCCGGAGCTGCTTTCACTCTCAGTATTGTGGAGTCTTTGAACTTTGCGTCCTATTTTAATCCTTGGAAAAACCACTCTGGCTTCTGAAACCAGCTCATTGAGCAGCAGTAAGTAATACAGTGGGTTGCTGCCCCTCTGTGGGTTGGCAGAATGGCTTTCTGAGATGTCGGACTTAGGATGTTTGCCATGTCCCAGGGACCTGCCGGCTTCGACGCTGGAAGGGGTTTGGAGCTGATGTGGGATTCCGTGTTTGGGGTAGGTTGGCCCATCTGTGGCCTTCAGGAGTTCATATGCCAGTTTATGTATGAATTCTGAGTTGGTTCCTGGGAGCCTCAACTTTTTCCTCCAGGTCTGGACTAGAATTTATTGCAGAGAACAAGACTGCCTGTCTGTCTCGTGAGAGACAGCAGCAAACCCGATGGTACGGCTCAGAAATCTGTAGTTTGGGAGCTGGAGCCGGGCCGACTCCAGCCGGTGGTATCAGAAGAGGCGCTCTTGGGCGGCTGGCCGCCTTGAGATTGCATGTTGAAAGTGGAGATGACTGCATCGGTCAGGAGGAATTGTAGTGGGGGGAAAGGCGTCTGGAAACAAGCAAAGGAGGGGGGGTTGGGGGAGGGGCGCTAGAGCACCTGGCACTGTGCCAAGTGTCCTGTTTAACCCTTAAGATAGATCTGGGCCTCCGTGTGGGTTCACGTGGTCCTTTTCACACACGTGGAAACAGTCGCAGGCAGTCAGGTAGCTGCCCCAAGACCCCCCACTGGCTCTTGGTGAAGCAGGTTTGGAAGGTCTCTGACCTGTGCTCCTGGCACTGTGTCTGATTTCCGACTAGTTGGTGGAAACTGCACGTGCTAACCTCTCGTGAACAGTGGGAGCGGACCCTGGAGTAGTTCCTTTGCCCCCATCATTTCATCCTCTGGGTTGGAGTCGTATCAAAGGATGGAATTGAACAGATGCTATAGTAACAGATGGCCCATGCAGGGCTGGGAACTTCCTGTGCGGTTTCACTGGTTCTCACAAAAGAAGCTCTCAAGGTAGATGAAGAAATAGAGGCTCGAGAGAGATGAAGAGACTTTGCCAAGATCACACCTTTGATCCCAAAAGCCCACCACGTCTCCCTGCACTGGGCCAGCGTGGTCGGGGACACAGAAACGAGTCACGGGGCCGCACTCTGACCACACGCAGGTGGGACACAGAGGATGGGACCCAGGCAAGCTCGAGAGTAGCCAGTGTGTGAGAAGTCCATTCTAGAGGGTCAGTGTGATGGGACGTCAGAGGAAGGAACGTTTCGTTTTCCAGCGTCTCCTTCCACTCCCCAAACTCTCTCTCTTTTTCCTCCTTCAGTGGTCAGTGACTGATTCTTAGGTTCAACACTCCCAGGGCCTCTGGCCCCGGTCATACCCTCTAGAATTCCCTTAAATTTAAGAATGTTTTGACAGTGCCAATACTAGCCTGTTACCTTAGATGTTTAACCTGTTGCATGCCAAAGGGCTGGAAGGGGGAGTTGCTTAGGGTATTTTTACCCACTTATATAATACATTGAAGAGGTGGTACCTTCCCCAGGTGGTTCTCCTGTTGAAGAGGTTAGGACAGCCTCTTTCTTTCTTCACGTCGTTCAGCGATTCCTTCTGTAAGCTCTACTCGAAAGAAAGTCGAGTCCCCAGCAGAGTGCCTGATTCCAATACCGCCTGCAGACACTTTGCTTTCATAATTCTCCTCTTTTTTATTAACAGAAACATGTTACAAAAGTAGATTTGCTAGTAAACATAGTGAAGAATTTCTGGCGGGCTTAGAGAGTCTTTTCCATTAAGGAGGGTTCTGTGCACTTGGCATCCAAGGTACTTGAACTGCTCTTATCTCCTTGGGGTTCACGAGTCATGTGTCAGTGCTGGGGCCTCGGACAGGGACATGTGAGGGCGTGTGACTCGCTGTACTGATGTTCTAATATGCAGGCAGACACCATACAGCAAAAGCAGGGCTTGTACGTTCAGACTCAGCTTCTCTGATTTACTCTGAACCCTCTGCAGCTCCCGTCAGAGCCACAGTCTGGGGTTTGAGGACCAAGAACAGACGCCTGTGTGGTTACTAGGTCAGGCTCAGGAAACCGAGGATGCGAACGGGTGTTCAATCCTATTAAATCCCAGTTATGATTTATGAAGCCAAAACCCAACCTAACGCTGAGACCTGTGGCTCTTCAGCCTGATTTTCTCACTGTTCGGTACCTGAAATTTTCTTTAAGCCGAGATGATATATATGTGGTATATATGTACAGATGATATAGATAGTAAGATTAATTTGAGTTCTCTCACTTTGTGATAATTTCACCCAGGTTAGTATTACATAATCTGTGAAGATACAGTTCAGGTATAAAGTGAACTCAGTAAGGTAAATGAGATTGCACGGATTTTTTTTTTAAACCCTGAGCACAACACAGTTATTTTAAATGATGTAGAACTTGCCAATTCAATGAATAGCAACATATGGATGCGAATATAACAATTTTTAATTTACTTTAAAGTATTTTCAGTTAGTGCTTTTTGATATCCGATTAACCTTTCTCTTCACCTTATTAAAACATCTTATTGTGTATTTAGAATGTATATTGGGAATTATAGACATCTTACCATTTCTTTGGGATTGTCTTTTTACCCTTTCTCCTCTTGCCCCTGGAGAATTACAGGTGTTTAAAACCATTAGGAACTGTCTACACTGTCCACCCCTGGCGCACCGGCAGCTTCGGCACTGTCTGGGAGCAGCCTGGGGGAGACCCCCGCCTGGTCTCCTCGACCCTCCCCTTCACCTGTGCTTTCCAGAGATAGTCCTGGTCTCTCCTGTGCGTTTGTTCTCGCTGAGACACAGCCTGAGTCTCTCTGCACTTCTCCTGGTACGGAGCCAGGGCTCCCCTTGCTCTCTGTGCCAGCCCACGGGTCTCGTCCCCTCCTGGGCAGGTTCTAATCTGGAAGTGGCCTCCAGGCGTTAAATTGCTTCCATTTCTCCACTTATATGAGGTACCTAGAATAGTCAAATTCATAGAGTCGGAAAGTAGATTGGTAGCTGCCTAAAAAAAACTTAAAAAAAAAAATTGCTTCCATCTCGACCAGTCCCACCAGATCAGGTCAGTCAGGATAGACCAAGCGGTGGAAGCTGTTAGGTCCCAAAGTGAAGAGCTTCATCCTTCGTGTCAGACCCAGGTTTCAGCCCTGTCCCTGCCTTCCCTGCTTCCTCCCTTTCTTCCCTCCATGTTAGTTAGCTGGGGCTGTGGGATCATAGTACCCCAGACTGGGGGCTTACACAGCAGGCATCTATGCTCACAGTTTTGGAGGCTGGACTTCGAAAGATCAAGGTGTCGGCAGGGTTGGTTTCTCCTGAGGCCCCTCCTCTTGGCTCGTAGATGTCCATCTTCATGTTTCCATGGTCTTTCCTCTGTGTGTGTACTTGTCTGTGTCCAATCTCCTCTTATAAGGACACTGGTCCTATTGGAGTGGGGCCCACCCATAGGACCGTATCTCTACATACAGTCACATTCTGAGTACTGGGGTTAGGATTGCAACATATGAATTTGGGGGGCACAGTTCAGCGCATGAGTCCCCCTTCCCGCCCTCACCCTGCATGCCTCCTCTTCCTCTCCCTTCCCTTCCACTCTCTTTCCTGCTTCCTCCCTTCAAGTGTCTTCTTCCCACTTCTTTTCCTTAACCTGTGAACATCCTGCACAGCTAGAAGGATATGAAAGCTAGGAGAGCGAAATGCCAGGTGTCTCCTTCCAGCCCTTCTATCAATCAGTCTTGTGACTTGAGCTATTCACCCACTGTTATTATTTTTTTAAATATTTATTTATTTTGCTGCGTCGGGTCTTAGTTGTGGCACGCCGGGTCTTAGTTGCCCCACGGCACGTGGGATCTTAGTTCCCCGACCAGGGGTCAAATTGGCATCCTCTGCATTGCAAGATGGATTCTTACCCACTGGACCACCAGGGAAGTCCCTTCACCCATTCTTGAAACACGAATTTCCTTGGCTGCAGGATGGGAGTTATTCTTCCTCTCTTCCCTTATAGGACTATAGTCAGGAAAACCCAGAATACCAGCTCAGATTTTTAAATGCTTTTAAAATAAAATGTGCTGATATAAGATAGAAGAAAGCTCTGACAAAGTGTAATGTCTACAAGATTATCTGGAGTACTTGAAGTTCGATTAAAACAGTGTGTGTTTTAACTCCACAAGTTTTACTGTGGTGTTGTTATCCTTAATTATATTAGTAGCAGTCAGTCATACAGGTTGTGGTTGTTTTTGTTTTTTTCTCTCTTAACAATCTCATTGTTGCTCTAAAGAAAAGGTGAGAGCTGCTGAAACCAAGCTCAGTTCGGGGGTCTGGCCTAGCCTCCCCTGAGCCCCCTGACCCTGGCTGACTGGACAAGAGTGACCTTTAGCTGAGGTTTGGCCTCCAGATGTACGATCGGGCTGCGGGTTTAGAGCCGTGAGTCTATGGTGACAGTGGGGAGGGCACTTGGTGGGGCACCCCGAGCGGAGGTGGGCGGGGGCTCTGTCACTGAGCCATGAAATCCTTGTGCCGCTTGTAGACGCTACGTCACATCTTTTATCTCTGCTGGCTCTCCTGGGTTTCATCGTATTGCCTAACAGCCTTCCTTTTTAGAGAAAAGAAAAAAGTCAAGAATAACCACAAGTTGGACTGTTTGAAAGAGGGCTGACTTCTCTGTCTTCTCCCCAGCTGCTGGTCCGTGAGACAAAGAAGTATTCTTTGAAAGAAAATGAATAGGCCCCGGCTGCCGGGGCTTGGGAGATGGGAGATGGGTTGTGAAATGTAGAGTGCGTTTGTTTTATCAGGTGCTCCCCTGCCAGCAGGGTGATGTCAGTCTGTCGCCGTGGGCTGTGGTTACACAGGAGACGGATCCCATTGCTGGGCAGCTGGCTTGGGGGACTGAGCCGTAGTTTTACTTCTTTGGTTTACGTTTAGAAACAATAAAAGGGGTGAGGAGGAGAGTAGAACATAAAATCTTGGACACAGCAGAGATTTAAATTGTGGCAGAAAGCTCTCCGTTGGGCAAGGCATGGAGATTTTTGTGAAAAATCCTTAGAAGTTATAGCAAGAGACCCCTTAGTATAGCTGTCCCTTCCCCTTTCCCATAAACACAGACATTGTCATTTCAGCCTTGTGCTAACCTCCATAAAATGACAATAAATGCCCTTATTTTGATTCATTTCCCCCGAGTCATGCCCGCCTTAAGTGCAGCCACAAATCCCCGTCTGGCCTTTGGCCCACAGAGCTGATGGAGGCGTTGTGACGGAGGTTGAGCCCAGTTCTGACACCGCCCCTGCTTTGTCCCAGGACCCGTCCTGTCCCTCTGAAACTGGATCAGTTGTCTCCGCTCCATGGTGAAGGTCTTAGTCTCTGCCATTCAGCTCAGTAAAAGTCAAGTCTGCGCTTTGTGGACCACATTGCATTTATCTCAGGCTTCAGTTGACTAAGGACAACTTTCTCGTAGCATTGGAATAAGTAAATGAAGCCGGGACACTGGGACTGAGAAGGGTGCTTGGTTTTTAATTAAATCCCCTTCAACTATGAGGTGAGCTTTGAGTCAGGAGTTCTTAGTTGAACCAGCTTTTGCTCCCACCATGTCAAGGGTGTCCTGTAAAAGTTGAGTATTTCTCTATCAACCACCTTTGGAAGATGTACCTTATGGACAATGTAGATTTGAGAGCCAAAGGTAGGCCTTCAAGATGAGCTAATGGAACCACTGAATTTTACAAATGAAGAAATCAGGGCTGAAGAGACAAGTGCTGTTTTGAAGGCCCTCCAGCCAGGTTCTGTATTGGGGTCCAGTCTAAGATGAACCACTGTGTCATGTCCGCCAAAGAAAAACAGGCCTATCAAAATAGGCCACTTGATGACAGACAGGCTTCAGTTTTAGCTGTATTATAATGTAGGAAATAAGGGGTCTTAGGAGCTTTGAAATATGGCAAGAATGGGATTCTGAAACGAGGCTGCGGATTCCTGTGGGTCTCGTCCCTCTGCCTTGGTCTCTCTTCTCCCACTCCATTTCTGACTTTGACAGCAGGATTTTCCTTCTGCTGTTTCAGCAGAATCATTCTATAGCACATCATAAAGCTAAGTGGTTTTCTTTTTTCTTTCTCTCTGTTAAACTTTTTAAAATTGAAATTAATATATGCTGATTCTTGTGAAATCTTGGGCCCAAATCCTTCCTCATCTTTAAAATTGGGAGACACATTTAACTAGAACTGCTACCATGACTAAAAACAGCAATTAAGTAAATTTTTTGTATCCATTAGGCATTGTGTTCTTCAGCATCACATACCTGGATAAGATTATCTTCTGTTAAAAAGGCCAGATACATTTTAAGAGTTGAGCTTTTTTAGTTATAATTGTAACTTAAAAAAAAAAAAGTTGAATTGACAGTTGTAGCTAAGCCAACTCGAGAAACTTAAAATACTGGGTTCCTCAGCTCAAACTCCCTCCTCTTGTTTGTTCTTGACAAAGAAAGATCATTTCTCCTTTTTCAATTACCAAACCATTGTGAGATTTAGAATACACATGAGCACAAAAGAAAGAAGTCTTTTATATACCGAGATAAGTTCCTTTTGGTGTGTATTTTTTTTCCTTCCCCGCTTGTGGTCAGGGTCTGTATAAGTTTCATCATTTGTTTTTCTGACAGCGCTTTGCACAGCCTTCGGCATGTAATAGACACTCAAACACAATCTGATTAAAAGCTGAGCTGGAGCTTAATAGGACTCTGATGAATCCAAGTGTCTACATAACCTCAAGCACTTCTGCTTTGATTTGTTTTAACTTGATAAATATTTAGAAAATTATCTGACTGACAGAGAGATATAGCTATAATAACAAAAGGTTTATTTTTATTTCAGGGAAAATTAATGGGTGCTTGTTCTTATTTAACAGTTAATTGTGGAAAAACCTGAGAGAGAAAAGGATCTCGTAATACTGGGATCTTCTTTCATCTACTTATAAATACAGCTTTATTGAAATATAATTCACGTTACCGTACAATTCAGCCATTTAAAGTATACAATTCAGTGGATTTGAGTGTATTCACAGAGCTATGCAACCTTCACCACAATACATTTTAGAACATTTTCTTATCACCCGCAAGAGGAACCCTGCCCTCAGTAGCAGCCGTGTCCCACCTCTCACTTCTCCCAGCCCCCAGCAGCCACTAATCTACTTTCTGTCTCTATGCATTTGCCTTTCCTGGACATTCCATAGAATGGAACCTGATGGTAGGTGGGCTTTTGTGTTGGCTTCTTTCACTCAGCGTACTGTATTCTAGGTTCATCCGTGTCGTAGCATGAACCAGTACTTCCTTCCTTCTTGTAGCTGAATAACATTCCATCGTATGGGTATACCACATTTTTTATATCTGTTCATTGTTGATGGATATTTGGGTTTTGGGCTATAATGAATAGTGCTGCTGTAACCTTCATGTATAAGTTTTGTGTGAGTAAATGTTTTCATTTCTTTTGGATATATACCTGGGAGAGTATTTGCTGGGTCTCTGTTTAACCATTTGAGGAACTGCCCCAAGTGGTTTTCCCCAGCACCTGCACATTTCACGTTTGCTCCAGGAAGACACGAGGGTTCTAATCTCTTCACATCCTCATCAGCACTTGTCCTCTGTCTTGTCATCCTAGCCCTCCTAGTGGCTGCGAGGTGGTGTCTCATTGTGGTTCTGTTTTGTGTTTCCCTGACGTCTAGCGATGTTGAAGACCTTCCCTTGTGCTTCTTGGCGATTCTCTTCTTTGGAGAAAGTTCTTGTCAGATAGTTTCCTATTTTTAAATCGGGTTATCTTTCTCTTGTTGAGTTGTAAGAGTTCTTTATATAAATATATCCTTAAATAGATCTTTAAAAATTCCTTGTTCTACGTTACCTTTGATCTTTAACATACGTCAAAACTCTATAACCCGGGCACCCCTTGCCTCATTTACTCATTGTCATCTGCTGCATGGAATGTATTGTGCTCTGTGTTCTAAGGATAGAAAATGAATAAAATGTCCCTTGCTTCAAGGGGCACAGAACGGAGTGGGAAGGGAAGGGCCATAGTGATACATTTCTGTGCGTATTCAGGAAAAGAGATGACTTTCAGATTGAGGAATCAAGGAAGGCAACCTGGTGGAGGTAGCATTTTAAAAGTGGCCTTTGCAGGATGTGTAGGATTCAACACAAGAAGATTAGGGGAAGAACCTGAGTAAAGATCTTTAGTTCTCTGTGGAATGGTGGTGACTAGTCTAGTTTAACCTTTAGGGCTGAAATTTTCAGAGCTTAGTAAGAGGAATACTAGGAACACAGATGAGAAGCATAGCTGGGACCAGATGTTGACTTTGAGTGCTGAAGCAGTGTGGATAGTGTTTTATCAGTGACTGGCAAGCTCCTGCCTGTTTGGGTAAGGATGGGGTGATGTTCTCACAACGGAGCCTTGGAAGGCTGTGTCTACAGAAGGTGTAGGATGAATTGGGGGTGGCGTGATTGAAGGCAGCGCTACTGTGTTTCTCTCTTGGAAACTGGCACATGCATTAGAAGACAAGAAGGAACTCCTGGGAAAATTATTTAATCTTGTGGTTTCCAAATTTATTTGACCGTGGATTCACTTTTTCTTTTTTTTTTTTTTTTTTTCAAAAAATTTTTTTTTTTTTTTTTTTTTTTTACATATAAAATCTGAGGTACGTACTTTGGGTTTTGATGTCTTAGTTCAGTATTTCACAAGTAATAATTTCATAGTAAATGTTGGTTGGTTGGTTGGTTACTTAATTGATTACAGGATTGTGGACCATAGAATTGGGTCTGAAGGAATATGAGATATTAGCTAGTCCGTCCCCTGGTTGGATGGAGGCCCAGAGGGGGGAAGTACGTGCCCATATTTGCCTGTTTCTAAATAAAGGGAGAGTATCCCACAGGTGCCTTGACTGCCAGATCAAATGTACTCCTCGGGCTTCCATGTTGGCACAGTGGATAAGAATCTGCCCGCCAGTGCAGGGGACAGGGGTTCGATCCCTGGTCCGGGAAGATCCCACATGCCGCAGAGCAACTAAGCCTGTGCGCCACAACTACTGAGCCTGCACTCTAGAGCCCGCGAGCCACAGCTACTGAAGCCCGCGTGCCTAGAGCCCGTGCTCCGCGACAAGAGAAACCGCCGCAGTGAGAAGCCCGTACACTGCAACAAAGAGTAGCCCCCGCTCGCCGCAACTAGAGAAAGCCCACGTGCAGCAACAGAGACTCATTGCGGCCAAAAATAAATTAAAATAGAGTTTTACTAAAATAATTTTAACCTTGTTTTGCTACGTACACACTGACAACAGCAAATCCTGCTCTACGATACCTGGCGTTGGGCCAGGGCCCTCTCCAGGGGGCCCGGGAGATGAATGAAGGCATGTAACTGAGCAGACCTGCCTGCCCTTCTAACTCTGGCTCTTTTCCTCCTGCCCCTGGTTTCTTTGTGCTGAGCCATGTGTGGGGCTTGCACGGTGTTTAGGAGGAGGTGTTAGCCTGATAGGCAGAGGGCATGGTTCTTGCTACAGTTAACCTGTTCACGTGTGACCCTGAGTAGGTGACTCCGTCTGTCACACGAGGGAACCCAGCACTAACGGCATGCATGTCCCCGTCATCTCTAGAGGAGCCCCCCCTCCCCCCAGGACCACCTGTGGTTCCTTCGTGGGTCCTTTACCCGCCAGGTTACCAATCTCCAGTGTTTTCAAAGGATTCCTGTGGACTTTCTCTGCCAGACACCAGCAATTCAATCTTAAGATAAGCAGTGCCTCCATTTGATGAACTTAAATGCAAACAAGCCCAAGAACTTGTACGAGGATGGAAACTGGGGAGTGAAGCAGGAATGTTATCGTTACCCCAAGAGTTTTGCTCTTCACGTAACAGTGATTTCTTGCGTAATGAGTGACTCTTCCTTTTTTGGGGTGATTCGACTTCGTTGATGTGGTGGCGATTTTCCATGGCTACCGGCATTGCCACACATCTGGCATCTGATGAAATGGCTCCCAAAGCCCGGGGGTCCTCACAGAGTACTCCTCATCCCACTTGCGCTGCCAGGGACGTGGAGAGACACTGGGTGGAGGGTGCGCTGGCGCTGTGCCTTGCGGATGAGGCTTGATTTGCAGTGGTTGGGTTTCTCGGGGTATCACCAGGGCTCCTCCAGAAATTAACCGGGTTACTGATGCTCTGTGGAGAAGGAGAGAATGAGAAGGAGGGGCAGCTTTCGGAAGGATATTTTCTAATTTATTAAGGTACAGATATTAGCACTGCTGTTTTGTTTGTTTAAACCAAAAATAACTTAATACGAGGTAGAGGTCAACCAAAATCCTACTGAGTTTCTGAGTGTAGCAGGCCAGCATAGGGCTTGTGTTTTAGGTATTTCGTTTAAAATGGAAAGTTCCAGTTTGCTTTGGGGCCAGGATCCTTAAAAGAAATCCTGACTGGAGGTGTATTATGGGTGACTGTATATTTGCTAGTTTATATCTTGCTGACTAAATTGGCAACATTTTTATTTTTCCTGGTAAACATTAAGAAGGCATTTTTCCCTCCTTTCCCTAACAAAATCGCATTTGTCATATGTGTGTGAAGCAAACGGCTGTTAAAACTGTCCACGCATTCTGTGACGATACGAAAATTAGTGGTGGCAAACAAAGATTTCCTTTCTTAGGTACCACAGGCCTCAGATGAAGTCGACTTTATCCTAATGTGACTCTCAAATGGTGACCAAGTGGAAACAAAATTGGTCAGGCCTTAGAGGCCAATATGAAAAGCACAACAAACAGGTTATTATTTGCGAAAATTTTAGGTACTCAGCCCCCCATGACTTAGAAAGCTTGATGTTTTTTCTCTTAAAGTAACTATTACTCTTGCTTATAAATTTTAGAAAGTATATAACCATTCTTGTAATGGAAGGTTATGCTTATTTTAATTCATAACAAGGCACAAAGTTATCTCTTCGCACGAAGCCTTTCTAAAACGGGAATGAAAGACAGCAAGATGTCGAATCAGATCAAACTGTGAACTCTGATCATGAGTGTCTGACTTTGAAAATATTTTGAGAACAGCACATGTGCATTAAGCTGGTGACAGATTATCCACAGAAACTTAGTGCTGATAATAATCATATTTTTAACATGCCATTTTTAGTGTACCGTAAGAAAAAAATATGTATTTCCCATTAAACAACGTATTTTTGTTTGTTTTAACGTTGGGGGGCAAACATGTGAACTATTAACCCATAAATTTTCCTCATTGTTAAAAAAAATAACATACCAAAGACACAATAAAAGTGTAACATGCAAGAAAAGTGAGTTTAGTGGTTTAATGAACCCACGGTTAGGTCATCATACTCTTACAGGTATGTAGCTGACTACCCCAAAATCAAAAGACCTCTGTTGTCTTCAGTTAACTTTTGAGATGGTTCATGGTGGATACTCCCTCTGTCCCCAGTTAGTTTATTGCAACTTTTTATTTTAAAGCCCTAAAAAGTTACTGAAGAAATGGTAGGTATGTGACGTACCTACCATGGATGTGTTAGCTCTGGTGGTAACGTTTTGCAATGTATAAGTGTATCAGATCAACACGTTGTTCACCTTAAACTGACAAAATGATATATGTCAGTGATATCTCAATAACGCTGGGGCAGAAAAGAGTGACTGTGCTGGGAAACCATGTTTATGTAGAAGGGCTCACGCTTGGCAGCTCCCCGGGGCGCGGGCGCGTTTTGAGAATGGCAGCCCATCCCGTTGCCAGAAACTTTCCCCCGGGAGTCGTTTTGCCAGGGGCCGGGGTGGGGGCGTGTCTCCTGCTTGGTGACACGTGTCTCTCTCTCTCTGCTCAGGTGAAGCTGCTCTCAGGGGGGAGCCCCGGCTGCAGACCCTGCCCGTGGCCTCGGCCCTCACTAGTCACCGCACGGGGCCCCCGCCCATCAGTCCCAGCAAGAGGAAGTTCACCGTGGAGCCCGGCGACGACGAGCTGGACTGTGAAAGTGACCATGCTTCCAAGATGAGTCGCATCTTCGCCCCCCACCTGTAAGTGCCCCCCCTGAAGCGGGTCCTGGGCCACGGTTCTCTTGCCACTCTGTGCCGCTGACTCGGAAGGGGAGAGGTGCCCGCTACTCCCCTGCCAGGAGCGGGCACTAAACCGGTGTTAATAGCTCCAGGAGAGGTGACCTCTCATCTCCTTCCGACGCATGTGTGCGGCCATTCGAGTGTGTTCCCCAGAGGAGCTACCTTTCCCTACAGCGGCTTGGGGACGTTGTCTGGAAGCCTTGGCTTCTCTTGCCTGGTCACTGCCAGCTGCTTGCGCAGGGGGCCGGTCCCCACTGAGTGTCCTTAGGGGCCGGGGCAGTGGCCGAAGGGGTGAGCGCCGGGCCACCGCTGTGAAATGCTGGCTCAGGAGCCCCATTTGTGCACCCTGAGAGCTAGGTGTGCAGCCGCAGCTGTGTGTCCCACGGTGGGGAGGGCGCTTTTCATGCAGGGGACGCGCGCGGCTGAGGGAGCTTCCTCCCGCGCGCAGAGGAGCCGTGCCCGGGCGGCGGCCCTGCCCCTCCGTCCCTGCCCGCGCCTGCGGCCTCCGCGCGTGTTGCTTCAACTCCCTGCACCTCAGTGTCCCCCTTTGCTGAGACGAAAGTTCTGTGATCCGATGCGGCATCACCACGTTTGTATTTGGAAACCGGCGCGCTGTATCTGGGCTCCCTCGTGTTTCTCACACGCACGCCTCGCGGAGGGAGCGGATGCTTCTTCGGAGGTCTGGCGGCCTCGGGGACCCCCAGGCAGCTGCGCGGGGAGGCTGACCTGGCGGTTGGGCGGCCGGTGGGTAGTCTGGGGTCTTGGCAGAGGGCGGAGGCCGCCCTGACAGCTGGAAGTAGCGCGCGGTCTGTCTGGGTAAAAGGCGCTGCTCCTTTCTCCTCCCCACACGTGACTTAATGTGTAGTGATTACTCAGGATGCTTGGCCATCCCCAGTTTTTCGGAGGATGCTGCCGTTCCTGGCAGGAACGTGGACCTCATATTCCAGGCTCCTCACTGGAGGCGGGGACCTAGCACGGTTCGAGGGGGCCGATCGCGCCAGCAGCCCTCGGCATTGCCGGCATTCCAGCGCGCTGGCCTGTGTGTGTAGTCATAAGACATACTGACAGCGGTATTTCTCTATCCTCAGTAAATCACTGTAGTGTTAGTCAGAGGCTGAGCCTGCAGTCTGGAGCCCTGGAATTTGCTACGATCAGGAATCCAGCAACAAGGCTCTGCAAAACAATGACCTCTCGCAAAGAGGGAGAGGCTCATAATTTAGACCCTGGGCGTCCAACTGTTTGGAGTTCATTCTTATGTTACTAGGAATCTCTTCCTCTCTCCAAACCCAAATAAGAGACATTTGGTCCTTTTTTTTTTCTTTTCTTTTCTCTCTCTCTCTCTTTTTTAAACGAGGAAAGGGGGAGGTGGCTCTGCGATAGTAGGTTTTGTGATCAAGCTTGCCTTAGTTTCAATCCCAATTCTGCCACTCACCATCTTTGTGGCCTTGGGCGATCACTTAATTTATCTGGGCCCGATATCCTTCTCTGTAAGGTGGCGATGCTGACAGTTCATGTGTGGAGCTATTGTGAGCAGTAGAGTGAAAATATGCGAGGAGTTGGGCCCAGTGCAATACTCAGTTGATGACAGTTACTGCTTTTATTATTAATGAGTCCATTATTCAGATACTGGTAACGATAGGGAATGAGAGCACTGTTACGGTGAATGTAATGTGTGAAAGTCGTAGCGTCGGGGTTAACATCCCAGCTTCCTTATCTTTCAACGGGAGTCATCGTGGGTCCTTCCTCAAAGGATGATGGTAAGCGCTCAGTGCAGTGCCTGGCAGATGATAAGCAGAGCCTTCGTCATTATTAGTATTATTAGAACGTAGAAGCATTTAGGGAATGATTTTGTAACTCCTTGGGTGGTTACAGATGTGACCTCGATGCACAGATCTGTGATGACGCTGTAAATAATTTAAAGTGTGAGTACTAGAACTGCAGAGCTCACATGCAACTCACAATGGATGTCATCATGCACAGCTCCCCCTGGGCCAACTCCCTGGACTCAGGAAAGGTGGGCAGTGTCACTTGTTCGCCGCAGGTTAATTCCTCATCTCAGTAACGTGACTGATGTCTCCACGTGTGTTTTCTAAGCGCTGAATGACCAGTTTCACAGGCACGTTTAAAAGATGCTGCACCTCTTACTTCTTCATGGGTTAGGGTACTTAAGTGCATTGTCTGATCTGATGAAGTGTTTCCTATTTGCACGATAGGGTGTCCCCTCCTTTTTATTTAAGATCTCCAAGAAACTTCCTATGCTAAGTTACAGATTCATAGGAAGAGGGTCTCAGAGATGCATGCTTTGGCTGCATTTCACTATAACCATCATACTGAGATATTTTCCAGTAGAGAGCTGGAGAGATTGAGCCAGGGTGGGAAGCTACAGAGTATGACCAACTTTCATGTGATTTGATTCGGGGAGGAGGGGGAGAGGGAAGAGGTTTGCCTAGTGATTTCTCCAGAACTTGGAAACTGAGGATTCCTGGGGCATTTGAACTCTTTATTTTCTTACTGAAAGGGTGACCCTGAGAAATTTTTTTGTTTTGTTCCCTAAGTGTTAAGAACCTGAATGTCTTATTTGGGAGTTGAAAAGTACTCTTATCTGCCATAGAAATAAAGTAGATCAAGGTATGAGGCAAGGGGTAGAGTGGGGTTCGTCTTGTGGAAATGTCAGTAAGTAATTTTTTCTACGACCTTGTTATTCAAGTGTGATCTGGTGAGGAAGAGATCTCCCTTCCCCCGTCTATCATCCGTATGGACTCAGGGATTCCTGTTTTGTTTGGTGAGTTGAGCTGTCCCTGATGTGGCAGATAAGAGCCCCTTCAACTGACTCATGTGTCCTTCTTTTTTTTTTTTGCGGTACGTGGGCCTCTCACTGTTGTGGCCTCTCCCGTCGCAGAGCACAGGCTCCGGACGCACAGGCTCAGCGGCCATGGCTCACGGGCCCAGCCGCTCCGCGGCATGTGGGATCTTCCCGGACAGGGGCACGAACCTGCGTCCCCTGCATCGGCAGGTGGACTCTCAACCACTGCGCCACCTGGGAAGCCCTTACGTGTCCTTCTTACATGCCTATCCCCCCCCCACCCCTTTTTTGACCACTTTCTTATTGTCTGGCAGACCAGATGTTCATCTTGTAACTCACCTGCTTCAGCCGTGGAGTCGGCCGTTTCTCCTGGGAACCCTAATTTAGAAGCCAAGATCTGGGTGCTAAGTGTAACTGTGGTGTCATTGCCTCTAGACTTGAGTTGTCTAATCCAGTAGACACAGTTGCATGTGGCAGATCACACGTAACATTAAATAAAGTTTAAAAAATCAGTTCCTCAGCTGCAGTAGCCACATGTGGCAAGTGGCCAAGCACGTTGGACAGAACACACATAGAACATTTCTACCATCACAGAAAGTTCTGTTGAACAGCACGGTTTCTAGACTCTGTGGAAAGAGCCAGGGAATCATGACTTCATTTTAATACTCCAGTTATAATCCAGCCCCACGGAGCTCTTCCTCACCCTCCCCTATTCCATATTTGTATCTCCCTGATTCCAGCAACTTCAGCCCATTTACTTAGTGTCCAGTCCTACAGCACACTTAAAAGAGTTTCAGAATTGCTATGCCTGTACCACCCTGAAAAACAAACCTGCTAAAAAGAGTTCAAGATCTGTTGGTGTTTTTTTTCCCCTGGTGCTGAGGGTATAATAGTAGCCTCTTTTGAAGTACCAACTTCAAAAGTTACCTCCCCTCCCCACTTCAGTGTTGTGTTAATTACAATCTATAATTAATTTCTGTTGGCACTCAGTCGGAGATTTTTTCCCATCCTTGTTGATTTCATTTTTTCAATATGTAAACTATTAAGGTGCTTCTGAAAGTCAAGACTGTGTAATCATACTGCCGTTTAAGTAAGTGAAGTCTTTGTGCTGTACACCTTAAACCTACATAGTGCTGTCTGTCAATTATGTCTTAATGAGACTGAAAGAAAAAAAAAAAGCCAAAACTGTATTTAAAAGTACTAGGGGAGGGCTTCCCTGGTGGCGCAGTGGTTGAGAGTCCGCCTGCCGATGCAGGGGACATGGGTTCGTGCCCCGGTCCGGGAAGATCCCACATGCCGCGGAGCGGCTGGGCCCGTGAGCCATGGCTGCTGAGCCTGCGCGTCCGGAGCCTGTGGTCCGCAACGGGAGAGGCCGCAACAGTGAGAGGCCCGCGTACCGCAAAAAACAACAACAAAACAAAACAAACAAACAAAAAGTCCTAGAGGAGCATTATTCCCTTCCCTGTCCCGTTCACTGCTCTTGTTCGCTAACCCTGAAGGTGATTACCCTTCTTGTGTGTCTTTCTGTTAAAGTAAGCAGATACATGAATATTTTCTCATTCCCTTTCTTTCTTACACACACTTTGTATACTCACTTGAGCTCAGGTGTTTTCCATCAACCATGTATTGTGGAAATCGCCTCATGCCAGTTTCTCATCCTTGTTTGCAACTGCATGTGCCATGGTGGGTTCAGCTAATCCCCTTTGTTTGGACGTTTAGATAATATTTTATAATAATAATGCTGCAATGGACAATCTTGTGCATTTGTGATACAGTTAAGACTCTTGAAGGCTAACGATTGATGCCGTGTAACAACATGCTGAATTCATACTGGTTTTGAGACTTAGTCTAGGCTGCTTGGCTGGTAGAACCTGGTGAGAGTTCTGTGCTGAAGAGTATGGTCTAAGATGGATTTCAGTTTTCACCTCTGTGTGTGAGTGATGGATACGTAGCTGAACTGTTCACTCAGTTACCTGTGAGAGGAAGGGAATGTATATTGAGTGCTTACTCTATACTGGCCCTATGCCAGACACTTTAAGTGTGTTATCTCATTTAACCCTTACAATAAATGTGTCCCTTTAAGATGGGGTGTGTGTGTGTGTGTGTGTGTGTGTGTGTGTGTGTGTATTACAGAAGCAGAAATTGAGAGCATAACGTGTGCAAAGTGATGGAGCTGGGATTAACCTTGCTGCGTGTGACACCGAAACCAATCATCACGTGATTCTGTCACAGCTGTATCTCACCTGAGACAGGATGACATGCATCTTAAAGATGGACGTCACATATTTAGGGTGACATTTGACCATTCTAGTGTCTGGCACATGGCAGGTGCTAAATAATTTCTGTGTTGAATTGAAAATTAGACCCACTGTCCAGAGAACGTGCTCTTTGAGCTCATTTCCCGATTGGAAGAGGCATCCTCTCTTTGATCAGTGCTATATAAATGTGCAAAACAGTTGCCCCTGGCCTCAGAACAGGGCAAAACCCAGAAGCTCACACTGAGATCAAAGCCATGGTCACTGGCCTTGTGCTGTAACGGCCGTGCTCGCCCCAGACGGCGTTAACAATCCAAGCTGAAAGAGGCAGGGCCCAGTGAAAGAAAACATGACCCCTTCTCCCTGGTGCTGTTCCTTTGAAATCCTTTCCTGGTGTGAAATATGTCCCCTGATGTTGTCTTTGCTTCTGTGGCCATGCCTTTGAAGTTTTCCTCAAGTCTGATGGAGCCGATTCTGGTGTATCCTTGGGTACGTTCTCCAGGCTCAGGTCCTCTGTTCCCTTTGCTCCTTCCCTTTCTCTTCCTCCTTCTTTCTCCTTTGCTTTCTTCTTCCCTTAATCTCCTATTCTTATTTTTATTTTTTTTCTCCCTTGGTCTCAGTCACTTCCCTCTTGACCCCATAAGAGTGAACAGAAAAAGAGGGAAAAACAGACTCAAAACCAGTAATTCTTGCAGCTTGACAGAAGGTTGGAGGAAGCCTTTGAAATCACGTTCTGGATGTGATTTAGAAACTCGGTTTAAAAAAAAACACAAAACCTTACTGATTACTGACTAGAATGGACATTTTTTTCCCCCAGAGGGATTGATTGTGTAGATGGTACCTCAGGTGTCCAGGAGTATCTAGTCTGTAAAGTATAAGCATAATCGTTGGCAGCACCATCGTGGTCTGTTTGGTGATTCTCCATTTCTTGTGTCTCTTTAGTACCTTTAGTAGGGATGTGTATGAACGTGCTTTACCAGGGGACTGTTAGTCCACAGACTTCATGAAAGTAGAGGAAGCTATTCCTCATTTCAGTTTAAAACCAGACCCAGAGGGAATGTAAATTGGCGCAGCCACTATGGAAAACAGTATGGAGGTTCCTTAAAAAGCTAAAGCTAGAGCTAGCATATGACCCAGCAATCCCACTCCTGGGCATGTATCCGGAAAAGATGAAATCTCCAATTCGAAAAGACACATGCACCCCTATGTTCATAGCAGCACTATTTACAATAGCCAAGACATGGAAGCAACCTAAGTGTCCATCAACAGATGAATGGATAAAGAAGATGTGGTACGTATATACCATTGAATATTACTCAGCCATAGAAAAGAATGAAATATTGCCATTGGCAGCAACATGGATGGACCTAGAGATTATCATACTAAATGAAGTAAGTTGGACAGAGAAAGACAAATTATATGATAGCACTTACATGTGGAATCTAAAAATAATACAAATGAACTTAGTTATAAAACAGAAACAGACTCACAGACATAGAAAACAAACTTCTGGTTACCAAAGGGGAAAGGTGCAGGGAGAGCGTTAAACTAGGAGTACGGGATTAACAGATACTATATGCAAAATAGATAGACAACAAGGATTTACTGTAGAGCCCAGGGAACTATATTCAGTATCTTGTAATAACCTATAATGGAAAAGAATCTGAGAAAGATTATTTACATATTTGTGTGTGTATATAGATAGATTTATCTCTATCTAAAACCTAGTCACTTTGTTGTACACCTGAAACTAACACAATATTGTACATCAACTATAGTTTAAATTAAAAAAAAAAAACCAGCTAGGCCCAGAGGAAATTGAAAAGTTGGGGTTATTTCAGTACCTTGACCTAACAGCAGCTGAGACTTTAAAAGGTGAACAGTGACGTGTTTTTATTAGGTCAACAGTAATACGTATTTATAGGCAGGGCATGAGCCTTAGGGGGGTCCAAATTTTCATCACTGAGAATGGTGGTGGGTCAGGATTCCCAGCATCCAGAGAATCAGGAGAGCCTTCGTATCAGGGCTTATTCGTGACCGTGACTATCTGTTGAGCCTGATGGTGTACCGAGCGCTGTGCTGAATGTCTCATGGGCGTGATCTCCTCGCGTCCTCTCAACCCTGTGATGTGGATGCTGTGATTATCCCTCTTTTGCAGGTGGTAAAACTGAGGCTCAGAGCGATTGGTAACTTGCTCAAGGTCACAGAGCTAGCTAGTTGGTAACGGAGCTAGGAATCAAAACCCAGCCTGGCTGTTCCTGGAGCCAGCGCTGTGGGGACCCATGTTACCTTGAGGAGCACACGCATCCAGCTGCTGTGAACTGTTTGATACGGGAGCTTAGCGCCTTGTGCTTTTGGATGATCTGCCATGGGAGCATTCTCCACACAGCGGAACGGTGCTTTGGAGGTGACGGGTGGAGAGTGGTCGTTGGAGCACGCGGTGACGGGATGCAGGAGCATAAGCGTGGAAGGGCTTTGAGAGCGCTAGGCAGGTCCGTCCGCCCTGCACGGTGAGGCTTCCCTGCAGGGATGATGGGAGGAAGAGCAGCTGTTGAGCTTCCCCTGAAGAGGCTGAAAGGGCATCTCTGTGCAGGTGAGAGCCCCACGTGAACAGAGGAGGGTTTCCTTCATGCTCAGGAAAGTGCTTTGAAATTGTGTTCTGGGGACTTCCCTGGTGGTCCAGTGGTAAAGAATCCGCCTTCCAATGCACGGGACGTGGGTTCCATCCCTGGTCGGGGAATTAGGTTCCCACATGCCGTGGGGTGGCTGGGCCCGTGTGCCACAACTGTTGAGCTCGCGTGCCTCAGTGAGAGAGCCCGCATGCCACAACTACAGAGCCCATGCACCCTGGAGCCTGCGCGCCACAACTAGAGAGAAAAAATCTGCACGCCACCGCTAGAGAGAAGCCCGCACGCTGCAACGAAAGATCCCGCGTGCGGCCACTAAGAACCAAGGCAGCCAAAAAAAAAAAAAAAAAAAT
>NW_020172719.1:757162-758447 GCF_003031525.2 Neophocaena asiaeorientalis asiaeorientalis
CAAAAAAAAAAAAAAAGAAATTGTGTTCTGGTTTAAAATCTCTGACCCAATATTAAGTTAGTGGCACAGGCCAGTAGTAACGTTAGTCTAAAGATGAAGACTGGGGCATTTTAAAATTTGCTTTAAATATATGAAGACATTTCCCCCACCCCCACCCCCGCCACAGATTTCATAAATCAAGGACTTTTGAAATAGAATCCCTCAGACTATGTGCTTTCTCTTTTTCTCCCACATCCTTTTTGGCATCATCTGAACTTGGGAAGTTTTAGCCCCAAAATTCTCTCCTCTTCTGCGCTTTCACACACAGTCGTGTAAGTCTTCCCACAAGTGTTCTGGGATTTAAGATATTTTATAGCCTTAATTTTAGTTATCCTAAATAACTAACTCAGAAACAGAGATATTGTGAATTTTTTTCTTTTAAATCCCCCCAACGTACAGCAAGTATGTGTATTTATTTTGAAAAGTAAATGAGAAGGGAGCCTGGGTCTTTAATGAGTGCTTCTGTGGGGACGTAGAGTGTCGAAGGGCTTTGTGTGAGGCTGACTTTGCCCTGCACTGGAGCTAGGGCTGCGGGTCAGCCCTAACGGGGGTGGAAATGAAGCTGGTTTTTACAGCCACTCCATGCGACATTAAAGGCGCATCTGTGTGTTGCATGTGAGTGTTTTGCTAATGAAGTGTGGTACCTTTAAATAAGGTCACGGCCCGACCTCTGTTGTGTGGGTTTCTTGTTTGTCAGGCTAGAGGCATTTTCTCATTTTCACAGTTCAGCCGAAAACAAAGACCTCCTTATCCGAGCAGGGCGCTATGCTCTTAAGAGCTGACATCAGCCTTTTCCCAGCAGGCATCATTTCTGCCTTAAGAGTCTTTGCAGAGAGCTTGGAAAGCAGAGAACCGTCCTGCTACTGGCGTTGTTCTGGCCAGATGACACACGGGATGAAGAAATGCCAAGCGTGCCAACAGTCAAGGCAGCAGAATAAAGGACCGTCATCGCGTGTCTGTTCTCATCTGCTCAGGGGACCTCTGGGCTCTTCCGTATCACAGAGCTTAGAGAAGTGGGACGAGAACCTTGAAAAAGGGGGACTTCTTTACTAGAGAGGCGTTAAAGAACCTTTGGGATCCATCAGAGAATTTTCATTAGCATGTGTAAAGACACTTTTTAAGACGACACACTAAGATGGAAAAAAAGAAAAAGAGTGTTTTTAGGCTGATGGATTAAGTCAAAGGCATTTGTTCAGAAGTTGAGGAAACAGCACAACATAGGGTTTGGCCTGTTCCGCGCCCCCCC
>NW_020172719.1:758532-771538 GCF_003031525.2 Neophocaena asiaeorientalis asiaeorientalis
CATGAAGGTGCGTCTGTGCCGGGGACACAAACGGCAGCTGTATTTACACACAGAGGATCAGTCTTGCTGCTGTGTGACCACACAGACCTCTTCTCGTTGCAGCGTGGAGCCAGCCTGTCCTGAGAGCACATCAGGTGCTGTCACTTTAGTAGATCTGACTGAGGACCAGAAGGAGGACTGCTCAGAAGTGTGCCTCGTGTGAGTGTCGGTGGTTCTTTTGAGTTTCCTCTCGGGTCTTGTAAACCCATGGTCTCCTGTGCTACCTGCGGCTGGCACACGGTGAGGTGGCGTCCAAGTCCCGCGTGCTGTGTTTGGTGTAAGTTTTGTTTCATGACTGCCAGTACTTTGGTCCCTTATCTTCTTTGCTAAATCTTTGGGTACACACACACACACACACACACACGCAGCACACATTCTGTCTCCCTCTCTCTCCCTCTGTCTCTGTCTCTGTCTCTCTCTCTCTCTCTCTCTCTCTCTCTCTCTCTCTCTCTCTCTCTCTCTCTCTCTCTCTCTCTCGAAATTTCTCCACAGATTGTCTCCAAAGCATAATTAAAGAGCTCAGTGTTGCAGTAAGGGTTTCGGTCTGGCAGGAGCTAGAAACCTTGGCAAACAAGGGATCTGGACTCTGGATCCGAGCCTCCACGGCCCCAGCAGAGGCCCCGTGCACTGCAGACTAGAGGGGGATGGATTTCGCTACCGTGCTGTCCTCTGACTTCTCTGCCTCCTGCCTTGCTTTCCTTGAAGAGATCTAAGAATACAACTAACAGATCCACAGAGAAACCGGATCAGGGCCAAGTGGAAGCAACAAACCAACTCCTAGTTGGTCAGGTCACTTTAGAGGCACGTCTGAGGCTGAATCCTCTTTGCTCCCCCAAACCTGTCCCTGTCGTTGAACCCGTCGAGGGAGGGTCGTGGGCTTTTCTGACTCATCGGAAGTCGTTTCCTTGTGACCACCAGGGTGACCCCTCAGGGATGCAGGGCACCGCTGCCCGTCGAGTGCCTCAGGGCCCTCTTACCTCAAGATGCTCGAAGGACAGAGAGTGTTCCCCGGCCAGAGTTTGGGAAGCGCCCAACCCGATCTCCTGAGTCTGCCTGTGTGGTTGGCGCCAGTCAGGCTCTGAGAGTCTGAGGTACAGAGATGTGGTTTAGCCCGGGGTTTCTCAAACGTTAACTCGCCGTGGGATCCTCGATTCGTTTCTCACGAGCCCTGTTAGCAATATTCTGGGGGGCATACTTGCCTAACAAAATGAGCATTGTATTTGGTTTCAAAGTTCTGTGATGAACGTGCAGACCCCCAAGGCTCTGGTGCCGTCCAGCTTAGGTATGTGACGACAGGGTGGTGTGAGCCCTTGAGCTGGGGCTGTAGAGCACCAGCTTTGCTGCTCAGGGCTTTCAGCGAAGTTCACTGAGGCCAGAGACGTTGAGGAAGCCCGGGGCCCCATTCTCCCTTGACCGTGTGCCCCTCACCTTCCTTCCTTACCCACCTCCTTCCCTCCGAGCTGTTTCTAGGGAGTGGATTGTCTCCACTTCCGTGTCCATTCCCCAGTCCAGTGCCGTGATCCGGACCATCAGCGTTTATGAAACTTCTCTCCCTCCCTCGCTGGTGCCCTGCTGGTCGCCAGATGCAGGGGGAACCTGATCCAGGTTATCTTATTTGACTTCCTGTTCCATGGAAGCCTCTTCTCCCTTGGTTTCGTTGGCCCCTTTCTTGCTTTCGTTGGTTCCCCTCCCAGTTCTCTGGCTCTGCCGTTCAGGATCTCTCAAAGGCTTGTCATGAATCCATCCTCCAGGGCTCTGTCCTTCTCACTGCACAGACCCTGGAAAGAACTCGCACGCCAGCTCGTGCCTTGATTTACCACTAGAGGTAGAGGGTTCCTAGATCTTTATGTCCGGCTGAGGCCAAACCTCCACACCCACAGAGCCGCCTGCCTTCCAGGTAGTGTATGTGCCGCTCAGGCCCAAAGGTGCTCCGCCGGCCGTGACCTTATAGGCTGTTTCTCCTCCAGCGCCTCCCCAGGTCTGTCCCCCATCTTCATAGCAGGGCAGCCGTCCGTCTTTCCACTTGCCATGAAGTCACCTCCCTCTTCTTCGATCTGGTCTCCCATGTGTGTACTCTCTCTCTGCCCCCTGTTAAGTCAGTCTGCTGAATCTTTTCCACAAAGCTCCTGGCCTCGGCCATGGCTTAGACCCCCATTCCCATGGCAGTGCCCTCCCGACTGGTCTTGGCACTTTAGTGCAGGAGAAGGTTTCTGAAGTCTTCCTCTCCGTTGGGAATTCTCCCATGGCTCCCAGTCAGCTCCAGGGAGCCCTGAGCAGACCCCCGCCTGCAGGAGCTTCTGCGCTGCCCGCTGAGGTGCCGCCCACTGCGGTCCATCGTCACTTTTCTTGCCTCCTTCTCTTGGCAAAGGGCGGTTCCTTCCGCTTCAAGGCGAACAGCTCTGTGCATACAATGAACACACTTTGCTGTCCCTTGTTGTGTCTGTCCCACTGGGGCACCCAGCACAGTGCCCGATGCCTTCTAGGCGCTAAGTAAATGTTTCCATGAAAAACGTGCCACTCTGAGGGCACTGTCAGTGCTCTTCCCTTTGGAAAGGATGGTAAGAATTGCTTTCTTTTTTCTTTTTTTTTTTTTTAATTTTTATTTATTTGTTTATGGCTGTGACGGGTCTTGGTTGCCCCACGGCATGTGGGGTCTTAGTTCCCTGACCAGGGATCAAACCCGCGTCTCCTGCATTTGAAGGCGGACTCCTAACCACTGGACCACCAGGGAAATCCCAAGAATCGCTTTCAAATATGCAATAAGCCCTGAGTGGCACCACTTACTGTACTTCTGTTTTTTCTGTGTAGCCCTGATGTTTCATTCAGTGAACCCCTGGAACAGAGAATCCCACCGCCGCTACTTGTCCTGCCTTCCTTCCCGAATCCCTGTTCCCCCCCAAACAGAAACATGCAAATCCCTAGTACCTGGGCACGTGCACACTTAATAATCTGAATCACTGGCTCTGCCTGAGATGCTGGCTTTGGATCAAATGCTCTTATCCCAGTGCTGACCCTGAATAATAAGCCTTCGGAGTTTATTGTGGGAATGAAGTTTCCCCCGCTCCTGCCTCTGTTTATATTTCTTCCTGTGCGTCTTGCTCTGATCCCAGTGTGAGCACCAGGTAAGGTGTATAGCAATGAGAAATGCAGTTCAGGTGGGTGCATCTCGCAGGTCAGAGGGATGGCCAGACACTGTGGGTGTAAAGAATAGTTCTGTCCATGCTAGAAAAGCCAACAGATCTCTGCTCAGGTGTTTATTACTTCTGGAGTTTTTCAAATCTACCTAAAAAGTTCTCAAAGCCAAAGCCTTTTTCGACCATCTCATAATAGAGCTGTGGTGTGTATTTTACTTGTGTGCGACCACTTTGGGTGCTAGCTCTAGGGCAAGTTACGTCAAGTGACCGCAGCGCAGAGGCTCCGTGTTCTAACCGTGTAACACGGGTACATGGTGCTGATGCCCTGTGGCTCTGTGATTGGCACGTATTTCTTGAGAGCCTCCCTGGAGGGCACGGCAATGTTCACTGATGGGCAATGGCTCTGGCTCATTTTTGACAGTAAGATAAAATCCAGGTTATGTAGGCACTTTGGTGACCTGTCCTAAACTCCCTTTCCCACAATTATTCTCAGTAGATGGCCCTCTTGGACTATCAATTGTCAAAAGCCTCCTTTACCATGATTATGTTTAAGAGAAGTTATCCGAATCCCCGCCATTATACGCCTTTGAGAAGCTCCACATGGTGTGAGAAGCGATTCTCCCCCAACTCACGGTGGGCAGTGTGGGTTGTTCACCTGCTTTGGAACTTCCGTTCTGAGGCTCACATTTGAAACCAGCATTTTCACTGCCTGGGGCATCTTAATGTGTGCGGTGTGGCCCTAGCCATCTCCCAGCTTCCTCTTCACACCCCCTGTGTCAGGGTTCCCAGCCTCCCTGGTTGCCTCAACTTTAACTTAGATCTTTCTAAACATGCCACCAAATTTGGTGAGCGTCTGACCTGCCATCCTCCCCAACATTTCATTTTGGAAAAAGTTCAGATCTACAGAAACATTAAGCAACTGGTTTAAACAACCATGGGCATCCACGTACGTTCACCGGCTTCACTAGCTGTGAATATTCTGCCACATTCGCTTTCTGTTTTGCACGTGTCGCAGACAGTGCTGCGATCTAACACAGTACATGTGTTCGCTTTCGAGAAGGCCCTCTAGGGACGTTCTCCTTTACATTCAGGGTGCCGTTAGGAGCCACACGTTGCATTTCGTTTTTGTGCCTCCCAGTGATCTTTGATCTAGGACAGCTTTCCCCATGCTGCGGGCTGGATGGTGGTGGCATTGGGGGACGAGGGAGGCGGGGTCCCAGGCAGGGGCGGCCCTGATATCATTCCTTGGGAAAGTTGCCCTTTGGAACCAGCCAGACGACAGCAGGGGCCTGTCTGTCCCCACTGGGAGGGATGACGTTGTACGTGATAACTAAAGCACGTATTCAGGATGTGCCTGTCGTTGTGACGTGGGGGGAAGGGTGAGTTCAGAAATGGACAAGGCAGAGGGAGGGAAGTCAGGTTGAAGGGAGGAGAGGAAGCAGTTGGAACAGGACGTGGCTGAGCTGTAAGGAACAGATGTAAATGTCCCTGCCTGCTCCGAGATAACTCATCAACTTTTCATATATTTTTATTGCTGCCCCAAAGGCTCGTTTCTGTTTTTAGCCAACAATCCCAGTGGTTTTACTCACAAAAAGAAAAACAAAAAAAGCAACAACCCAGCACCTTCCCTCATTCGCTGCAAAGGTGGGGCGTTGCCCTATTCTCCTCCTCCCTAAACCTGCAAAACTCTAATGGATCGCTTTCCTGTGAGACCCCCGGTTTCTTAGATATAACTGATTCGAGGCTCAGGTGACGTCTCTTGACTGTGAAAACTGGTAGCATTTGGGGGAGTGGAGAGAGGGTTCTTCTAATTTTCAGTAGTGAATTTGATGTCTAATAAAACCGACCTCAGAATTTCTGAGACTCGATGTTAACTCCTTGGGGATGCCGTGATGGAGACCTAGACGGTGGCTGTGGGGTTTCTCACCCGAACTTGGAGCGCCTGGTGGGCTGGGTGGGTGGCAGGGTCTCCCAGGCGGGCATCTTGCCCGGTGCGGGGCTGGGGGCAGGGGATGCCTTCCTCCTCCTGTTGCCCAGATCCTGGGACGCCTTAATTTTTCCTTTTTGAGGACTGGTTGTTTGACTCTTCTTTCATTTCCAAGAAATGTAGCAGAGTATCCTTCCAGTAAATTCCCCCACTTAGCCTAAGCTAGCAGGCCTTGTTTTATGTTGCTTGTGACCAAAAGAACTTGTTAACAAATACAGATATTGGGGCTGTTTACAATGTTTTGCTATTATTTGTGATACTTCTGGGGCCGTCTCTGTACATCCATTCTTGTTCACATCTCGTATTCCCCCTGTTTCTAGAAGTGGAATTTCCGGGTCGGACAGCGCCCATTTCTGCTTCTGTGCATCCTGCCAGCTCATCTCTAGTAGGTTAGCTGACTGACATTCCACTGGCAGCTCTATGCATGTGCCTGTCACCCGCAGCATCACAAAGGTGACTGTTAATGTGTATTTAATTTTTGCAGGTTTCATAGGAGAATCATTGTGGTAACTTGTCTTTTTTGTTTTCTTTCTGCTACTAGGAAACTTGAATGGTCTTTTCATATTTTCATTGACCATTTGGATTTCTTCTTTTGTTACTGTTTCTATCTTCTTCTTAAAAAAATTTAGGGCATTCATCTTCTTTCTATTGCTGTGCTATAACTGCTTATTAAGGACCCTCCATCAGATGAGTTAGGAAAATAACCACTTTCCTAATTTGTCATTTGCTTTTCAACTTTACTGTGTTTTTGAAATCCAGATTTTTTAAAATTTGGAAGTGGTTGAATCATTAAACCTTTTCTTTAATGGAAAAGGCTTCTAAAGTGTACTAGAAAGGAGCGAAATGTGCTGCCTAGTACCTTGGGACACACGTCTAGGCTGTGTGTGTTGACGGTGGGATAATTGTATGTGCTTAATACATGTTAGTTGTGCCAGGAAGAGATGTATATTGTGTGTCCGTTGCTTCGTTCGTTCACTTACCCGGCACTTCCTGGGTGCCTGCTTCTCTGGCGGCATTGGGTGCGGGGGATGAGGGTGGGCGTGGAGGAGCCCTCCCGGGCCTGAGGAAGTTTTGGGGGCGGTGATGTGCAGGGCAGAGCCCCAGGAACGGGGGCCCTGCCACCCCCCGCCCCCGCCAGCGTTCCTGGATTGTCTGATTATTCTCCCCTCCCCCTTCGAGGACATTTTCCACCGTCGCACTGAGCATACTGAGTGGGCAGAGGGCTTGTGGTGTCTGTTTTAATGGTCTCTTGTTGGGCACCATCAGCAAGCTCTGAAATCAAACGTTTCAATTCTGGTTTTATTTAACCATTTTCCCAGATGTTTCCTGTGGTTTGATAGATGTACCATTTACTTGAAAGTTACACTCCTGAGAGTTTGAATGTTATGGACACCGTTGCTATAGACAATGATTCTGTCCGGGCAGGATCTGGGAGACAACTTTCGCATCATTTGGGGGTTGAAGATGTGTTTTTCCCCAGAACAGTAATGCCGTCTCCATCATCGGCTTTTATCTTCTCTGTTACTGTTCCGATCTCTGGTTTATAAGAGACTGTAACCGGTTGCTCGGAGTTTATTCCCCTCAACACCACTGTGCCGCCGCGGGTAGTACTTTCTGAAAGCAGCTGGACCCAGGTGCATCTAGGTTTTGTCTGTAAAACTCACCTGGGTCGAAAAGAACTCAGGTGGTGGGCAGGCGAAAGTTCGAATTGGCCAGAAATGGGACTGAGGCTGGCTCCCTGATGCTGGGCGGGGTGAGAAAGCTGCAGACGTGGCATCTTTTGCACCCACCCCAGGCCTGTGGAGACAGACCCGGGACCGCGGTGGCACCTTTACCGTCCCCAGCTCTCTGCGGCCTGAGCCCCCGCAGAGCGGAGCCTCTCAGCCAGGCTTCTGCCGACGGGAGGAAAGCAGAAGGAAGTCGCCCCTTACCAGGCACGAGGGAACCTGGGGCATTTCGACCCTCCTGTCGTGGGGGGCGCGGGGGCGGGGGAGGGGACCGTGCGGGGCGGCGCTGCTCCTCCTCGGCCCCCGCCCCGGCAGCCCGCCGGCCTCTCTGGGTTCTGCTGGGCTTGGGTTTAGAGAGTTTTATAAAAGCCTGATGTTCTGGCAGACGGGGAGACAAAGAAAGAGGAAATGGCATGCTGTCCTCCTGACAGCGGATCTCTTTTCTCACGGACTGGGACCGTAACGATGCGTGTCGCCTTCTGGCAGGAAAGCCTCTGTGAACGAACCTCGGCCCGGCCCCCGAGCCTGGCCCTCGCGCGCGGGCGGCGGCCCTCACCTTGCCGCCTCCCCCGGCGGGGACTTTTATTCTGACGAGCCTCCCGCCCATCCAGTTTTGCGCCTGGACCGCCTGCCAAGTTTGGGAGGCCCAAGGCTTTCTTGTGGGAGGACGCTGGGCTGTCTTCATGCTCTTTGGCAATGATTAAAGTGAGGTTAGTACCAAAAACCCTTTCATTTTATTCCCTTATCCTTGCTTTTGCAAACCAGATGGCAACCCTGTATTTTCAGCTGTAATTAATTTAAACTCTGCGGCAGCAAGGCTGGGAGAGGCGGCAACTGCTTGTGCTCAGAAGGGCAGCAGTGACTTTCCTGCTCATCTCTCTTCCCTCACCAGGCGGCCCCTTGTCCCGATCAGATCCCCGTCGTATCCGGTTTCTTCTGAGAGAGGCCTGGAGAGAGAGGGCTCTTAAAGGGGCCGCAGCCCCGCCGCTGTGAGCCTAGGGGTTAACGCAAATGGGTAATTGTTGCCTTAATGGGGTGGAAGCAGCCAGGTTCCAGGTGACCGCTGACCTGCTGTTGCTGGGCCGGGCCATCACTTGACCCACTAAAGACAATGATGCATAGTTGGTGAGGCTGCAGCTTCGGGGAGGACAGGGTGCGTTTTCTTCCCACTCAGTTCAGCCGCCAGGATCGCTTCCAGAAGAGGGGTACGTTTTACGTTTAACATTTATTCTTAAAGAAAATGACAAGGCAAATAAAAGCACTTGGGCACAATTGAAGTCTGGAGGTTCCGACCTCAGCTGCGTGACCACTGCCCTCTGTGGAGAGGGTGCTGGAGGCCCTCCTCTGTGAGTTGCTTTAGGGACCCACTGGAGAGGAGGCCCCTCCACAGGCCTCAGGACATGGGGCTCTTGTCCCATCTCTCGGGAACTTGCCACGTAACTCGGCGAGCAGCCTCCTCCCTCCTGGCCCTGAAAGGAAGCTGAGGTTCAGATGCAGACTGAGAGGTCTCCGGCCTGGGAGCCGGTGTCCAGGCGCCCTCACCTGTCCGCACAGCAGGCCATTTGAGGACCACACTTGCCGGGCAGCGAGGAGGGGCTGCAGACTGAGGCAGATCTGTTACCAATGACATGTGTGCGGGACACTCTGTAGAACTGTACGCTGATGTGACACAAATGGTAGCTATTCCTGTTCTTAACACTAGCCCTCCTTAGAGGGCTTGAAGTCATATTTAAAGGCCCACAGTGAGAAATGAGAACCGCAGATGTGTAGCCTGTGAGTCTCCAAATGCTCCCCGGCGCTGACCACGCCCCTGACTGCAGTCCCCGAGTATGTGCCTGGAGCTGCAGGGTTGGGTGAGCTGGTGATGGGTGGTGTTTGTCTATTTACCTTTTTACGTCAAATGCTTACATTATTCTTCAGCATTTCTCTCATGAACCACTTGGACTGTGTTTACAGAGACTTGTGTTTGTGTCGTTGTTGTGAGCCAGACCTATCCTTTTGGAAACCTATCATTTTTCTCTAGTAGAGGGGGCCATTGACTACCAATGATTTGTCAAAATGCCTAAGGACTGAGAATTACACACAGAATTCCCATGTGATCCAGCAAGTCCACACATGGGTAGGGACCCACAAGAAATGAAGGCAGGGACCTGAAACCGGTATCTGCACACCTGCCCGTGTTCACAGCAGCAAGATTCATGGCAGCTGGAAGGTGGGAGCAACCCAGTCGTCAAGGAATGAATAGATCCATACCGTGGAATATTATTCAGCCTTAAAAAAGGAACGTGCGGCCCTGGCACCTGCCACCGCGTGGACGAACCTTGGAGACGTTTTGCAAAGTGAAGTGTGCCAGTCACAAAAGCACAAAGAGTTTGTGATTCTTCTTGAGTGAGTGTCACGTACGCAGGAGCCGTGAAGAGAATGTAGCCAGGTGGTGAGGGAGGGAGACCCGGGAGTTTGTACTTAACGGGCACAGAGTTCCACTTCGGAACGATGGAAAGTTTCTCCATGTGGGTTGTGGGGATGGCTGCCCGACAGTGTGAATGTGCTCAGTGCCTCTGAGCTGTATATTTTCAAATGACTAAAATGGTAAGTTTTATGTGTATTTTGCCACAGTTTTGAAAAAAGATTAAAAAACCTTCCAAAGACTAATGATTAACTTTGGTTCAATTGAATAAACAATACCGAATCTATTATGTGTTCAGCCTTTGTATTCCGTGCTCGGCTGGGATGAACAGTGTGTCAAGAGGGGGTAAGAACTCGAAGGACAGACGTTCAGCTCTCAGGATGTGACATTTGGGGCCTCATGGTGGGGAGTGGCAATGTGAGGACTCTGGAGCGTGGTCATTTTAACTTAAAGCGTGGTTGGGAGTCACCATTGCCATTTGGTGTGGGAGGTCCTTGTGAAAAGGAAAGGAGTGCATCACTTGAGGTATTTGGGGATGGCAGTCCTGGATTCTCCGAAGACATTTTTAGAATCATCCACTCACGAGTTTGCGGGGGAGATGCCATTTCAGTGTTGAACAGTCATGAGGTTCCCCTGGGTTCCTTTCCCAGGTCCCAGGTTTGGGATTAAATATGATTTTAATAGCCACATGTTAGTGACGTTACAGTAAAACTAAGCAGACGCTATAGGGAAAGTGAGTTCTCAATTCTCTGAAGAGTTTGAAAATAAGAATATTTGTCAAGAAATGCATTTTTGTGACTTGGAAAATGAAGTAAGCCATCAGTATTGGTTTTTATAGGTCCCTTGGGAACTTTGCTTCAAGAATAGAGATTGGTTGGTAATTTGCCTATCAGTTGCCAATACATTAGTAGCCTTTCTAAGCACTGGAGAGTCCTCGAAATAACCTTTAAGAAATTCAGATCGTGTTCTTACCCTGTAATCTAAGTAAAGAGAAACAATGGCTTAGCTAACCTCTTCCTCTAGTTTTCGAAAAGATGGAGTTCAGCCCAGACCATACGGATTCTCAGAGGGAATTAATTCAGTACATAATGTGGTCTCAGATGCAAGGTTCTGAAGGCCCTTTAATAATGATAATTTTATTACTAATTATCGTAACTAATAATTTAATAGCAACAGTAGTAACTATATTTGGTAGATGCCTCAGGATCTTCTATTAAATGAATATTTAATCACTTTATATACTCAGTACTTAAATTCTCAAACTTTTTAGTATAGTTTTATAGTAACTTAATTCAGTACGTAATTTAATTTTGCCTGCAGAGTTTCTGATGTCAGTCAGGGTAGGTGGGTGGTTTTAAAAGAAAAACTGGCTTTCTAATTTTTGTTTAGTATAGCATGAATATGTTGAATTAGAGCTTATCCTCTATTGTCAAGAAGTCTACAGCTCCAAAATATACAAGCAGCTCATGCAGCTCTGTATCAAAAAAAACAAAACAACCCAATCAAAAAATGGGCAGGGCTTCCCTGGTGGCGCAGTGGTTGAGAGTCTGCCTGCCGATGCAGGGGACACGGGTTTGTGCCCTGGTCCGGGAGGATCCCACGTGCCGTGGAGCGGCTGGGCCCGTGAGCCATGGCCGCTGAGCCTGCGCGTCTGGAGCCTGTGCTCCGCAACGGGAGAGGCCACAACAGTGAGAGGCCCGCGTACCAAAAAAAAAAAAAAAAAAATGGGCAGAAGATCTAAATAGACATTTCTCCAAAGAAGACATACAGATAGATGGCCAAAAAGCACATGAAAAGCTACTCAACATCACTAATTATCAGAGAAATGCAAATCAAAACTACAACGAGCTATCACCTTGCATCATTCAGAATGGCCATCATCAAAAAGTCTAAAACCGAATGCTGGAGAGGGTGTGGAGAAAAGCGAACCCTCCTACACTGTTGGTGGGAATGTAATTTGGTAACAGCCACTGTGGAAAACAAGATGGAGATTCCTTAAAAAACTAAAAATAGAACTACCATACAATCCAGCAATCCCACTCCCGGGCATGGATCTGGAGAAAACCATAATTCAGAAAGACACATGCACCCCAGTGTTGATTGCAGCACTGTTTACAATCGCCAAGATATGGAAGCAACCAAAATATCCATCGACGGATGAATGGATAAAGGAGACGTGGTGCACGTATACAATGGACTATTACTCAGCCATGAACAAGGAACGAAATAATGCCATTTGCAGCAACATGGATGGCCCTAGAGGTGATGTCATACTAAGTGAAGTAAGTCAGAGAAAGACAAATATATGATATCACTCATATGTGGAATCTTAAGTTTTAAAAAATTGGTACCAATGAACTTATTTACAAAACAGAAACAGACTTACAGATATCGAAAACAAACTTACGGTTACCAAAGGGGAAACATGGGTGGGGGGAGGGATAAATCAGGAGCTGAGGATGAACGCACACACACTAATACGTATAAGATAGGTAACCAACAGGGACCTACTGTACGGCACAGGGAATGCTACCTATATATATGTTTAACTGAATCACTTTGCTGTATACCTGAAACTAACACAACACTGTAAATCAACTGTACTGGGATAAAATTAAAAAAATAAAGAAGTCCACAGAATAATTTGGAACTGGTTACTGCCACCATCGGGGCTGGACGCTGGGAAGGTACTTGCATTCAGGTGTAGGAATGCGACTGTGTGGGTATGTGAAGGGCAGGAGGGAATTGCAGCAAACCAAAGAGCACAGGGAGGAAATGTGCTGCTCTGTCTTTGACAGACATTCGCATGGGATGCGGACGTGTGCAGTCACTCATTTATCTCTCTCTTTGGCCAATACAGGGTCACAAGTATAGCTGAATTAGGAGGATTTTAGGAGACTACACGTTACTATGGGACCAGGCTGCTGGCAGAACTGTTGTGTCTTGGTTCTTGCCGTTCCGGGTGGAGTCCCAGTTGACTACAGGTCTCAGAATCATCCTGATTTCGATACTCTATTCTGTTGACCTTGGTTCTTATTAGACCTTCTGCACTGACTTTTGGTTTAAAATGTGCTATGTAAATTGAAGGGAGTTATCATTCCTTGTGTGCTCTGCTCTTTAGATGTCCTCTGGAGTATTATACATGGTTCTGGGTACCACACTTAAAGATGGATGTTACTTTGGAGAGTGCTTGGAGGTGGGTGACAGGATGGTAAGGTGTTAGGATGGTATGAGGGTCATTGGGAGGGATTCTTGTTGGGGGAAGAGAATTCTGGGCATGGCAGGGCTGACACAGAAGCAGTTTTCCAGTAATTGGAAGAAGAAATAGACTTTGTTGAATTTTTCCAAAGAGCAGACCGTCAATCAAAGAATCGCCCTTGGAACGTTGATAGTAGGGGAGGGCCTTTCATTGAACCCTTCCAGGAGTTGAGTGAATTCCCTGGAGGAGGAGTAAGCGAGCGCCCTACCCTGGGGGGTGTGTGAGAAGCAGCCGCAGGGCGTCATGTGAGGATGCTGCTGTTTGCACCCCTCTCTGGGGTTCACAGCCGTCCCAGCACGAAGCTCTCTTCCTCTGAGTGGGGACAAAGCTTCCACTCTCTTCACTAAACAATGTGTAACGTCTTCCAGCGATTTGCCACAGAATGTGGAGCAAAAGCTAAGAGTGAGCCTTCCGAACAGAATCAGAACTTGAATAGAATCAGAAAGCGGCCCC
>NW_020172719.1:771698-785022 GCF_003031525.2 Neophocaena asiaeorientalis asiaeorientalis
TTGCAGCCCACTTCCTGCTGGCCTTGCGGGGGCTGGGATTGGTTCTCCAGTGACCGTTGGTCCAGATGCCGCCCTGGAGCTTCGTGGGTTCCTGTCTTATTCAGACCAGTTGGTGCTGCTTTTCCCTAAGAATCCGTTTGCTTTTTGGTCGGTTCATTCACGAATTAGATACTGTGTGTCGGGCACTGTTCTCCATGCTGACTCGTGGGGGCTTGGGAGCAGGGCACTGGGCAGGAGGTCCGTGCCGCTCTGGGACTTCCCTGGTGGCGCAGTGGTTAAGAATCCACCTGCCAATGCAGGGGACACAGGTTCGAGCCCTGGTCTGGGAAGATCCCACATGCTGCGGAGCGACTAAGCCCGTGCGTCACAACTACTGAGCCTGCGCTCGCGAGCCACAGCTACTGAAGCCCTCGCACCTAGAGCCTGTGCTCCACAACAAGAGAAGCCACCTCAATGAGAAGCCCGTGCACCGCAAGGAAGAGTAGCTCCTCTTGCCGCAGCTAGAGAAAGCCCACGCGCAACAACAAAGACCCAACGCAGCCATAAAAAATTAAAATATAAATAAATAAATTTATTAAAAAAGAAAAAGCCACTCTGGACCTTCTCTGTGGGCAGATCTCTTAGCGTCACCCCTCTCTCCCTCACCCAGCCATCCCGAGTGGTTGGTAGCCAAGCAGAGCAGTGCCGCGGTGATACCTCTGCTGCTGGGCAGTGGGAGAGACGAGCTGCCCCAGGTTTGTGTGCGTCGCAGACACTGTAGCTGTTGTGCAGAAGGAGAGACATGATGTTTCTATCCCTCCTCTGGTGCAGGGACTTCGATGCCAAAAACAGAAGAGTGGTTGTATTATTTTTTTTTTATTTTTATATTTTGCGGTACGCGGGCCTCTCACTGTTGCGGCCTCTCCCGCCGCGGAGCACAGGCTCCGGACGCGCAGGCCCAGCGGCCATGGCTCACGGGCCCAGCTGCTCCGCGGCATGTGGGATCTTCCCGGACCGGGGCATGAACCCACGTCCCCCGCATCGGCAGGCGGACTCTCAACCACTGCGCCACCAAGGAAGCCCTGTATTATTTTTTAATATCATTCATCAAGAGGATACATAATGACAAAAATGACTTACATGTTTAGTAGCAGTAGGAATTTTAAATTAATTTGTATTTTATTAGTCTCAGCCACATCTCCATTCATTTGAAATGAATGAGTGTACACGTGTGGCCCACGTGATCCGTTGAGTCCATAAGCAGAGCTCAGGCTGCACGTGGTCCTGTGCTGCGCCCGCCGCCGGCTGGTGGATGCCCGCCGCTCTCATGGCAGCCGTGGCCCACCCAGGTTGGGGGAGGAGGGGCGAGGGGCTTTCCCCGTCGCGTTCTCAGGGTTGACCTCTTTTCTGAAACTTCAGTTTTTCCTCTCGTCTCAGCTAATGATGGAAAACATGCACAGACTGTCTTAGTCAAAGAAAACTAGTCTCTCATTTTCACGGAGTTGAGCTGCTGGGAGAGGGGCTCCGGGTGGCGGTCTGACATCACGGGTCTCGCCCTCTCTGGGCAGCAGGTTGGGGAGCCCTGACTCCCCAAGCGAAGAAGGCCCGAGTGCTGGCCCTGTTCTCGGAGCCGGAGCACAGCCTCTGGCTGCCTGGCCTCAGGGCCCACCGCGAGGAGAGGGGAAAGCAGAGGCCGAGCAGACGGGCAGGGATCCTGCCGCCAGGCCTGCCCCCAGGATGACCAGGGAGGAAACCAAGACACGAGGGGAGCGGACCCTGCGCCTGCAGCCGCTGAGCCAGCTGAGGAAGGAGCCTTAGCACAGACCGACGGGCCTGCCGTGGGGCCATCACATCCCGAAATCACGTTTATAATAAAGATCCCAAGTCACTAAGAAAGGAGAGAAGTCAATTGTAGGATGTTTCAGATGGGTTTCTAACTACAACACTTTTAAAATATCTTGTGTCTTAAGGCTTACACGTCGGTTGTTTACAAGCTTTACGGAAGTGGCCGCCGTGGGCCCAGGTGACGGCTGTTGGGTGTCCTGGGTGCCCTGGGTCCCCACGCGGGTCTGCGCAGTGACTGTGCCCGAGGGAAGAGAGACCCACCGTCTGGGGGACAGAGCAGGGCAGGAGGAGTAGCCACGAAACGTCCCCTGGGGCTGGCCCCCTGGAGGCCAGCGCAGCCACGACATCTCAGGGCTGGAGGCTGTGGCGCCCTGGGCGGTGCTGTCTCAGTGCCACTCCGTCTTGAGGGTGGCGACTGGAGACCCTTGACTCAGCTACAGAGGCAGAGCCCAGTGAGGACGGCCGAAGCCTTCCTCAGACACGCCTGTCCTCTCCCCTACCCAGAGCTGGTCACTCTCCCTCCAGCACCGAACAGCGCGCAGGAGTTGAGGCAGGAGGGGGAGGGTTGGCCTGATGGGAGCCCCCGTCCCGCCCCCGCCGGCCTGTGCCCTGGGTGCGCCTCTTCTCAGCTCCGTCTCCCTCCTCCTGCCCTGGGAAGGGTGCGGACACCCCCGAGGCTGGCGCGGCCGTTGGGGAGAGAAGGCGGGCGTTGGACGCAGCTGGCCGGGGCCTTGGGGTTGGTTATCGACGGGCCCATCCGCGCAGGACTGAGGAGAGGGTCTGCTGGTTCGTTCACTCTGCCTGCAGTGGTCCTGAGCTGGACGGCTGGGAGGACGGCTTGGCCGATGAGGGTCGCGGTCCTGTGCGTCGGGGCGGGCGATGCCTTTTCCTGGCTTCCTGAATTGCACTTGGAGGAGCAGTCGGGGGGGCCGCTGGCCCTCCAGCTTCTCACCGGCAGGCCTGGCCTCACACACTTTGTCACCTCAGTGCTGATTAAATGTCCTCGTGATGACAGGCATGTGTGACAAGGACACCTCAGGTCCGGTGGATCTTAGGGGCCTCTGAAAATGTCCAGACCAAGCTTCAAAAAAATGGGTGTCGGGGGGAAGAGATTAATTACAGATAAAGCAGAATAAAACATGGATGTGGAGAATATCTAAAGAAGTAAAAGCATTGGGGGTAAAAGCCATGGAAACTGTATTAGTTTCTGGGGCTGCCATGACCGTGCCACAGACTGGGTGGCTTCAACAGGAGAGATGTATTTCCTCCCAGTTACGGAGGCTAAAGTCTGAGATGGAGCTGAGGGCAGGGTTGCTTCTTCCGAGCGCTGTGAGGACCGCTTGTCCCAGGCCTCTCTCAGCTTCCGGTGGCCTTGGGCATTCCTTGGCTTATAGATTGCATTCTCCCTACGTCTTCACATCTCACGTCATCTTTTCTCGGTGCATGTCTGTCACTTTGTCCAACTACCCCCTTTTAGAAGGACACCAGCCATTGGCTGAGGGCCCACCTTAATGCCCTCATCTTAATATGATTCTCTGCGAAGACCTTGCTTCCAACTAAAAGCACAGGTACTGGGGTTGGGTCTTCAGCCTCTTTTGGGGGCAGGGGACACAATTCAACCCATAGCTGATAAAAGGTAATTGAAAGGAGAAAGTGGAATGGCTAACAAATGTATGAAGAGGCCCTCAGTTGCGCTGGTGCCAGACGTGCCTGAGGACGCAGTGGTGGGAGGAGTGCTGTGGACCGCGGTCCTAAAGGGCTCCGGCAGCACCCGCTGGCCCTGAAGGCGGGGCGCCCTGCAGCCAGAAGCCTTCCCTCCGGAGATGCACCTGCGCGGCACCCAGGTGCAGGAATGTCAACACCGTGGGATTGTTGATAACTAGGAAAACCCGACATGGCCAAATGCCTGTCGGGACAGCAGTGGATCAACAAGCTGGTGGATTCCTGTGAAGGAATCCTGTATGGCAGGTGACGAACATGAATGAACCGGATCTCTAGGCCAGAAACACGTGAGGGGAAAAAGCCCGGCAGTGATGGGAATGTAAAATGTGCTGCTCTGATTTACAGATACGTTCACAGGTGGTCAGAGGACAAAGGCTCAGGTGGGAAGCATCTCCAAATATGGGCCAGCGGGTGTATCTAGGGATGAAGAAGGGGCAGGGGCCTGGGGGGTGTGAAGGAGGACCATGCTCTGCAGCTTTAATCCTTAGGAGGGAAGGAAAGATCTGAAGCAAATAGGATGGTGAGGTTTCATCTGTCAGTTCTGGGTGGTGGGTACATGGGTCTTTGTAGTTTTCTCTGCATCCCTCTCTCGAGACAGAAAGGTGAAAAGGAGAGGCTTTGGAGCCAGTCAAATATAAATAGAACCCTTGCACTGTGTTAGTTTTGCAGCCTTAGACAAGTTACTTCTCTCTCTGCATCTCGGCGTACGCACCTACGCGGTGGGGGTGCTGGTGCTTACTTTGCAGCCTTGTGGTGGATTTAATAAGGTGAGAATGATAACTACCGTCGGTAGATGGTAGTTGATGATGATAAAGATAATCCACGTAAGCAGTTTACTCGGAGGGATTCCCCAGCTCGCAATGCTCCCTCTTTCTGGGCAGGTCTTTCTGAGGGCAGCGATGCAGTGGAGGTGCTTCCCTGGCACTGTAGGTCACACCTGTCATGGGACAGAGCCAGTGAGGAGTGTGTCGCTTAGTTCCAGGTAGTGGGTTTTTGAAATGTGAACTAGCAGAAACGGGGGGGGAGTTAGTGGGAGGGTGGCATGTTACTCGGGTGGAAAGATGGGGCAGGGATGTCATCAGCCAACTGCACGGTCCTCCATGCTCAGGTCGGGTTCCCTTGAACCTTGGATGCGGTAGGGCTGTGGCTTTTTTCTTGATTATTAAGTGATGTTAAACGGTGGCAGGTGTCATATACGACACAGTCTTCCCCCTAGTCAAAGGCAGAGACAGCTGCCCCCGAGTCACTGCCGAGCAGGACGTGCTGGGCACTGCAGCAGACAGACCGCAGTCCCTCTGTGCCTTTGGGATGCCCTGAATGCCAGTATTTCTCAGCTTTTTCCGGCCCATGACACACAGCTCACCATTTTGTACCAGGAGGGCACCTCTGCCTCGCCTCCCACCCCTTCCCCATGCCAACGCCTTCCCTCCACACCACACACCCTGGCGGCGCTGTCTTGCCCCGCCGCTTCCCGTCTGAAATTGGTACCTTGGAGTGACGAGACTGACCCAGGATGTCCTGGACACACCCACGCGCCCTCCCGCCTGGTTGGAAAGCAGTGAATTCTGCTCACAAGGAGAAAGAGGGGGTGATGCGTGAGGTTTGGAGGACCTGGGGGACACTTAGAAGTGGGGGAAGGGGAAACAAAAGATGGGGAAGGTAGTGAAAGGGAGAAACTATCACAGCTGTTTATGGCTGTTTAAATGCTCCCTAAATTCTGCATTTTTCAGAAAAAAAGTCTTTCCTGCTGGGAATTTCCTCAGAAATTGCCTTAATTCCCTTTCATTCACCACAGATCCTAACTGGACTCACACATGATATGTGTACTTTAATAGTTCAGTTAGGGGCTTCCCTGGTGGCGCAGTGGTTAAGAATACACGCAGGAGACAAGGGTTCGATCCCTGGTCTGGGAAGATCCCACATGCTGCGGAGCATTTAAGCCCGTGTGCCACAACTCCTGAAGCCTGTGCGCACCTAGAGCCCGTGCTCCACAACAAGAGAAGCCACCGCAATGAGAACCCTGCGCACCGCAACGAAGAGCAGCCCCGCTCGCCGCAACTAGAGAAAGCCTGCGTGCAGCGACGAAGACCCAATGCAGCCAAAAATAAAATAAATAAGTAATTTTTTAAAAAGATAAGTTCACTTAGTGAATGGTGGTTAAAACACCCGCTCTGTGCTCAGCCCCGTGCCTTGCAGGGCTGTCCCCTCACGCACGTGCAGGTCCCCACCGTGCCCTCGGTGCTCCAGTTTGGGGGGTCAGGGAGGGCCTCCTGGAAGCTGGGGATGGAGGGGTGGGTGATGCGGGGGCCTGCAGTGAGGATGGCTGAGCGGCTGGGTGTCTGGTTGCCGTCCCGCCTCCACCGTTCAGGCTAAGCGTTTATCGTCCTCACCCCGGGCCTCTTTTCTGTGAGACAGGGACGGGGCCATCTACTTGATCCGCGTCACAGACCCAGCAACTCAGCGAGTAATGGCAGGGGAGAGACATTTTCTGGTTTTAGTTTTTTTTAGTTATTATTATTTTAAATTGTAGCGCATACAGCGTACCATTTTAGCCATTTTTAACTGTACACTTCTCTGAGGAAGCTTTCTAAAATTAACGATGCTTTAACAGCTTCATTGTGATTCGTGTTGGGCCGTGAAGGTGAAGGTTTGTTACCATCCTGTAGGTTCCCAGAGGGCGGACGCTTGTGTGAGGGATGCAGAGGACAGGCAAGATGGGTGAGTCGGAGGACGGGCTCGGTCTTTGCCGTGACCCTCGTGGGCCCTGCTCCCTCCTTCCTTGAACCTCCATATACACCTCACCCTCGTGCACAGTGGGTGTTGCCACAGACCTTCAGTCCACTCCTGCCGTGGGTGTTCTGCATCCCATTGGCCGGGACACCCTGTCACCTCAGGGATGTTCCTGTATTACGGGAGCCTGGGCCCGCGCGGGGGACACGGGGGCCGGGCTGGGCCGAGGGGCCTACAGCATGGGGACGCCCGGGGCCCCAGAACATTTCCTCCCAAGCACTAAGTAAATAGCTTCATCCCCACATCCCTCCCCTGTGCTAAGAATTCAGACTCCCTTTGGTTTAGTTGATTGGTGTCAGGAGGTAAGGAATTTAGTTGAGGCCCGAGATTGTCAAGTAAGACCTTCCCGAGGGTTTCCTTCAACTCTGAGCCCCGGTTGGTTGAAGGGCGGGAAAACCTCACGTCGGTGAGTGTGCAAGTGGATGCACTTTCCTCAGTTCCACTGCCTGGAGTTGCGTCTACTTGTCCCCAGACACTGGGGACGCTGCTGGCTTCTCGCCTCAGGGCAGAGCGGCGGCACGTGGCACCCTTTTCCCGGACACCTTTTTGCTTTTGAGCCCCTTCCCGTTTCCTCTGTGGAAACGCCCTCCCCAGGGTGAGGATGGGTCCCGGGAGGGGCCGTGCACCCCAAGCCTCCTGTCATCGGCTGCCCCTCTGCGTCCAGCCCCCCGCACGAGCCCTCTGGACTCTTTCCCGAGCAAACGTCGTCTTTAATGAGAACGGAGGCGCCGCGGGGCTCGCAGGCAGGAAGCGTGTGGTTTGGGTCCGGGAGCACATGACGCCCCGGGAAGCAGCGGAGCCCGGGGTATGAGTCACTGGGGGAAGGAAAACAACGTCTGTCTTCAAGCTCCGGGAACTGGGAAAACGAGCTGGAAATCTGAGTAATGTATAATTTTACTAAAATTAACCAGCGAGGTCTTCAGATGGTTTCTGGGTGTTTCCGTGTCTGATGCCTGCTGCGTCCTGCCTGCGGGGGCCCATTCTCCCGTTCGCTCCCCGCGGGTTGACTTGGGACAATCCCCGTCCCTCCTCGGGCCCCCTGCTGCGCTGTGCCGTGTCGCGGTGCTGCGTGGTGCGGGGTGTGAGCACCGGCGCCCCCGGGCGACTCTCCAACCTTCTGCCCGCTCCTCCGGCCCTGCGCCCCTCCCGGTGCTGTGGTGGTCACGGGGGAGCTTGTCGCCCCTGCCCGTGGTCGTGAGCCCGTGAGAAGGGCTGTGTCTTCCTCTCTGTAACCGTCAGAAAATGGGGGCTCAGTTAACATTGGTTGAATATCGTGGGGTCTGAACTGGACGGAGGCGCGTTCCAAGTGGCGTGTCCGGTCCCTGAGTTTGCAGAGTTCACGGAGTGACAGACCTCACTGTGTCAGGGAACCAGTTCACATGGCTCATCAAACACCGAATTTTATTCAAATTTAGATGGAAACCTGATGCCGGAGATGACTCTGTGTGACAACGTAGTCTTCAGACACCGGTCACCTGTATATTCAGTAATAAGTACCCGTTCAGGGAAAAGCCAGGTTATCTTGGGTTTGAGGGGCCTGAAGCCCATCGAGCCAGATGTCCCCGTTCTGTGCCGTTCTGCAGGAACGTTCGGCGTTTGCGGTCGCGACCGCGCAGCCCTTCACTGTAAAGGCCTGTAATGTCAGCTGAATCATCACAGGAAGATGAAATTATGGACAGGCTGGTTTCAGAATGACGTTTTTTCTTTTTCTATTTTTGGTATCGTAATTCTTTGAACATTGTCAGGATCCATGCGGTGCGTATGGAACATCTCATCTACGCTGTGACCAGAGCGTACTCTTCCGTGCTTGTCTTCATGGGCTGGAAGTTTATTGTCTAATTGCTTCTAAGTCAGCTTGTATAGTCGACCAGCGAATAGTGCGGGGCCAGGGGGACACACCCATGAATCACATGCTGTGCCTTGCGCGGTTCATTGCCCTGTAGTTGATGAACTGAGCTTACAGCTGATTTGGTTCCACTAATGTCCACTGATTGCTCTACTGACACAGAAGTCATTACCACATTTTTAGTTAAAATACTGGCTCCTTGGTTATGAAAAAAAGACTGCTTTGGTAGCAGAGAACACAGCGGATTGAAGGGCTGAGACCTGAGGCACAAAGAACCCCTGGGCGGGGGTGAAACCTGGGCCGCGAGTTCCCGGGCTTCTACCGTGAGGCCCACCGCTACCGTGCGGAGTCATTCTCCCCGTTCTCAGAGACGCAGCGTGTAACCTTGCCCCTAGACGAGATCCATTGGGTTGCAGGCAGGGCCCGTGCTACTGCCTCATCTGGGTCCCACTCGGCCCGCGCCTGCCTGTGGCTGGACTTTCCTACGGCAGGGCCCTCCCGCTGGCGCGCCAGGCTCTCCACACTCCACACCAGGCTGATCGCCACACCGTGAGCCAAACACCACGGCTCGCGGACCAGTAGCCTCGGCCAGGGAGGAGACTGGACTGGTCTCGGTCCCCTCGTCTGGGGCGGGGGTGGTTACAGCCTCCCCTTCTCAGTGCTGTTGGGAAGACTGAATGAGCTGAGGCCAGTGGAGCCTTAGAACAGGACCCGGCAGGTAGGAGGCATGGGGTTACTTGGGCATCATCACCACCTTCATCCTTCTGAAGGCAGATCCTGGGCCAACCAAGCCAGCCTGGAGCACACAGGTGAGATCTCTGGGCTCTGAGCGAGTGGAGTTTGTTGAAGAAGCGCTCAGCCAGACTGCCGAGCAGGGGGCTGCCGTCTCGTCTGGATGGAGCTGTGGAGCTGACTCTGGACCCTGGGAAGGTGCTTGTCCCCAGCACCCACCTGGGTTAGCATCCTGGCCCTCAGTCACCGGTAGGCTATTCGATCAGAGCCTGAGACGGTGGGGTGATGACTGTGTAATATTTACCCACACCAAAGTGAGGGATGAAATGATCAGTGTGAGCGTCTCGCCACGGTCGCCAGCTCCCTTGCCTCCCGGAAGCTGCCAGGTTTTCCTGTCTGAGCGTTCACTCCTCTTTTTCAGGAACAAGACAGCCAATGGGGACTGCCGGAAAGACCCCCGGGAACGGAGCCGCAGCCCCATTGAGCGAGCCGTGGCCCCCACTATGAGCCTGCACGGCAGCCACCTGTACACGTCCCTCCCCAGCCTCAGCATGGAGCAGCCCCTTGCACTGACCAAGAACAGCCTGGACGCTGGCAGGCCGGCCGGCCTCTCGCCCACCATGACCCCAGTGGAGCGGCAGCAGGTACGCCCTTGTCCAGCACGCCTCGGCTGGTGGCCGGTAGTGGGTCCGGGGGCTTGGGGGATGGAGGGTGGGGTGCAAGGAGGGTGGTGACAGACGTGGGGAGTAACCCCACCCTCGGTTCTGTACTGAGGGTGGTTTTAATTCTGACCTGGGCCTGCCTAGGCCTCGCCCCTTGGGACTAATGGCCTCAGACAAGACAATGTCTTTGGGGCTTAGTTTCTTTGCACGAGACGGGGTTGGTCTAGACTAGCTGTGTTTCTAGCAGGCTTCCTTGGCAGCCGTGTTTAGGGATCAATGTGATAATCCTAATAGGAATCCTGCGTTAACCCGTTACAAGGCCACACAGATGGAGTTAAATGCCAGGTTGCTTTGCTTTGGGCTGGAATCCTATGAAGTCAGTGGTCACAGTGGCTATTAGCTCCTGCTGGTCAGAAACCTGTGATTGGCAGACAAGGATTTTTTTTTTTTTTTTTAGGAAATTAGAAATTAAGTTGTTAACTTAATAAACACAGATTGCTTGGTAGGAAAAAAGGCTTTAAAAAATGGAGTTCCTGGGGGCTTCCCTGGTGGCGCAGTGGTTGAGAGTCCGCCTGCCGATGCAGGGGACGCGGGTTCGTGCCCTGATCCGGGAGGATCCCACATGCCACGGAGTGGCTGAGCCTGCGCGTCCGGAGCCTGTGCTCCGCAACGGGAGAGGCCACAGCAGTGAGAGGCCCACGTACCGCCAAAAAAAAAAAAAAAAAAATGGGGTTCCTAGGGGAAGAGCTAATAAAAGGAGGCATTAGCCTTGAGGTTCAGAAACACTGCACGAACCCATGGCTTTTCTCTCTGAACCTTTGGGGCCTGTGACCTAATAGGTCCTCACTCAGTGTTTGCTTAAGACTCTTGGACGTGGACAGCAAGCAGAGGAGGTGCTGGGGCCGCCGGAGCCGGGCTCGGCCTCCAGGCCACCGCTGTGTCCCCGGCCCGCGCCTGGTTCTGACCCAGTCTGTGACACCTGCTTGTGAGGGGCCCCGGGCGTTGGGCGAGGTTGCGCTGGTGCCTGTGGTTCCCAGTGAGGCTGGTGAGCGGTTGCACTGCCTACCTTGGAGCCCAAAATCACAGCCCTGTTTGTTTCCTTTGTTCTTTTAACAAAACTGCGTGGACACTTGCTTTGTGTAGGGAGTGTGTTAGAAACTGGTCAAGCTGGATGCGGGCGCTCACAGTTTTGAGTCTGGAGAAGACAGGGAGTCAAAAATAACTCAGGTCTTAATGTATGAATTGGTGAGAACCAGGCTGAGTTAGCACGTAGTGAACACTCACCAGTGCTGCTGCGCCCCGGCGCTGGGAGGCCCCGGAGCTACAGGAAGGAAGGGAGTTATACTGGGAGGGCCCGGGGCGTCTCCCAGACCCGGGGTCGTGGGTACAGCCAGGCTCAGGAAGCAAGGGCCGGCTCTTGCCTGGGCGAGCAGATAGGAGGCAGGACCCTCCTTCCTCCCCTGGCCCCGTGCCTGTCTCTGCATCCTTTTCTCTCTCTGCTTCTGGATCACATGGCCAGCTCGGCGTGGCCGTCCCCCAGCTCCTGAGCTCAACTTGAATCTTCTCCTGAGTCGGCCTCGGTAGTTGAGCCACAGCCTGAGGCAGACCTCCAGCCTGACCACAGGGCGAGGTCACTTATGAACATGGCTGCACAGCCCCATCTCGAGGATGGAGGGCACGTCACTACGAGAGGGCTGGCGGGGAGATCACAGGCTCGGGGGTTTAAATAGGCCCTTCAAAAGGTGGGCTGCACACTGCAGGCTGTCCTTCAGGTGCGGCATGACCAGCACCTGCAGGGCAGGACTCCTGGACGTGACCACGGGCCAGGCCCCCACACCCATCTCAGGCGATGCTCCACGCCCCTCAGGTACGAGTCTTCCTGTTTCATACTCAAAGAAATGGAAGCTTAGAGGGCTGAAGGTCCTGCCTACTGACTAGAGCTGGTTCGCCCAGGTCCACCCGGCCTCAAAGCCATGTTCTCTCCTGTCTGCCGTTGTCGTTCACACGGGGCGGGGGGTGTCACACCAGCTCTCCTGGTGGCTCCGTCCCATTGCTCATGTGTGGAATTAATAAAGCCCCAGATTCTTGGTTCACGTGCTGCTGCGAAGCTGCATCTTCTCCCATCCTGGACGTGTGGAATTTCTCGTTAGACCCAAGCACATCCCCGCTCACCGGTGTGGGTACAGATCTTCATCACGGACGTGTTCTTATCATTCCTGTTCACTTCCCATCACAGGAAGGTTCGATGTGCAGACTTCACAGTGGCTACTGATCCACCTCTTTACGGGAAAGGCCGGGCGTGGACAAGGCCCGATTCCCTTGTTGACACTGCCTTTGGGGTGACCCTTCAGCTAGGTTCTGCTAGCTGTCTCGTCGTCCGGCTTTTCAGGAGTTAAGTTTCCTGGCTGGAACCTAAGGGCGCTCAGTTGGTTCACAGATGTTTTCTGTCCGGGTCTGGGGATGCAGACACTCGCTGGTCCCTGCTCTGAAGTGTGTGTGGTCGGGGAGACAGGTGCCTCTGGAAGGGCTGGTATACTGACTGACTGTGGGGCAGGCAGGGGGAGGGTCATGCTTCACAGAGATGATATTTGAACGGGGTTTTAAAGGACGAGCGGAGTTTGCCAGGCAGACTCTGCCGTGGTTTCGGGGAAGGAGGGCGAGTGTGGGCAGGCGCATGGGGTGAGGGTGCTTTGTGTGTAATTCAGGCACTTGGATAGATTCCTGCGTTTCTGTCTCCATCATGACTTGCATGGTCGTAACAGAAACCGACTTGAGCTGGCTTGGCTTGAGAACAACCAGGAGTATATTAGAAGGGTCCTGGGATGGCCCAGAGAAGCCGGGGGTTGGGGGGGAGGGTTCCAAGGATACACTCTGAGAAGGGCAGGGCCAGGCGCTCTCAGGACCGTGACGGTAGGAGCCGTGGTCCCTTTACAGCCCTATGCCATCTACACGCTGGTCTCCCGACTCGGCGATGGTCTCATTTCAGATCCGAGAGTTGGGACAGGCCAGCTCCCAACAGCCAAGCCTCTGTCCCACGTCCCTCACCGATCCACACTACCACTGCCTCACACTGAGGGTCACTGCTCAGACAAGGGAGAGCTTGGGAGGGGGCCGGGCGCACACCCCCAAGACCCTCGTTCACGGTGGGTTCGGGTCGTTGAGCGGTGTGGCCCCCAACGTGAATCAGGAGGCGGCACCTGGGCTTGACTGGATCTGCTGTTGGGCCGGCAGGGCTCCAGGAGGGGCTCCCGCAGAGCGTGGGTACTGGTGAGGACCCGCGCAGAGTCACCACTCCAATACCGAGGCCGCCGGCACTTGGTTCTCCAGGCGGGACGGGTGCCCGGCTGGGGGGCTGAGGGGCGCCGGGGTGGCCGCCCGGCCTCGGAGCTGGGCGGGGATATGAGGATGGGGTCGCCTCTTGGGGCGGGGGAGCCGAACCGCTGCTGCCTCCTGTGTGCCCGCGCCCGCACTGACGCCAGCCCCCTCCTTCCGCAGAACCGACCCTCGGTGATCACGTGCGCCTCCGCCAGCGCCCGGAACTGCAACCTCTCCCACTGCCCCATCGCGCACAGCGGCTGCGCGGCCGGCCCGGCCAGCTACCGGAGGGCCCCGAGCTGTAAGTGTCCCGCTCAGACCACTGCAGGGGACTGAGGGTTCCTTCCGTGTCCTCTTGGTCCCAGGAGCGGCTGGCCTCTGGGCCCCTTTCTGAGGGAGGTCGACACCCTGTTCTTTGAGCCCCGGTGCAGTG
>NW_020172719.1:785047-799112 GCF_003031525.2 Neophocaena asiaeorientalis asiaeorientalis
CGCCCCCGCAGCCGCCACCACCTGCGACCCCGTGGTGGAGGAGCATTTCCGCAGGAGCCTGGGCAAGAACTACAAGGAGCCCGAACCGGCGCCCAACTCCGTGTCCATCACGGGCTCCGTGGACGACCACTTCGCCAAAGCCCTGGGCGACACGTGGCTCCAGATCAAGGCGGCCAAGGACGGCGCGTCGAGCAGCCCCGAGTCGGCCTCTCGCAGGGGCCAGCCCGCCAGCCCCTCTGCCCACATGGTCAGCCACAGCCACTCCCCGTCTGTGGCCTCCTGAAGGGAGCACCGCCCTCCAACGCCACGTCCATCTGCATGGTTTGCCTGAGCTTCGAACAGTCAGTGCTTAAAAAATGGAAAAATGAAAAAAAAAAATCTTGGGGGTGGGGGGAGGGAGGGATGGTTTATTCGCAAAAACCACGTCGTCGGGATTTTTGTTCTTGTACTTTCTTGGTATCCGTACCCGGGGCCCTCAGACGTGATAGCAGCACCTGCGTGTGGAACCTCTGTCCGCTGTCGCCCCCCAGTCCCTGCCTTGGTTACCAAAGAAGCCTCAATGCAGGTCAGCTGCCCAACAGGGCCTGGACTCCACGGCTTGTGCTTTCTTAGTCACAGGCCAGGCCACTGGTGACCCAGACGCTTTGTGCTTTTTCATTTGCTTCTCGAGACCGGGGCGTGTGCGGCTTAGCTTCCAGCCCACGTGTGTGTGTGCGCTTGTGTGTGTGCGTCTACTTGAAGAGAACAGAACTGTCGTGTCTGATTTGCACTATGGGAGGAGGACTCAAGTTGCCTGTCTGACCACTTTGTGCGAGATGATAGTACTCTGAGGGCAAACTGCTGGAAAACGGAGGGTTTAAGGGTGACATTTCTGACCATGGGTGTGTTTTTCTGTTGTTGTATTAATTTAGACAAAACTGCTTTGGAAGGGGAAGTCTCATGCAGGTTTATAGGTCTTTCTCTGTCTAGATTTTCAGGTGCTTGCAACTGGACTGCAGACTCTACCAATCACGGGCATTTTACCTTTTCTAAACACTGCAGTTTGTTAGAATAGAGCTGAAGTTGGAGGATTCTGTAGTGCTTTAAACGTGATGCATGTTTTAATGGATAAAAATAGCTGGTTTCTATTAATTGTATAGACAGTAAACAGAAAGCTTAATACTTACTAGCTTTTCAGAATTCGTTTATTTTTGTCAGTTACAGTCCTAGATATACTTACTGCTGGTACAGTTGTACTCTTAAGATTTGTGTTTGATATTCACGTTACTCCCAAGTAGCGTGGGGCCAGTCGGTCCCTGGCAGGCCCTGGACGCAGGCGGGCGAGCAGCTGGTCAGCTGCAGAGTGGGACGCTGGAGTTGTGGCTGCAGGCTGACAGTATCAGTTATTTTTTGCATCCCTGTCTGCTTCTTAACTCGCTCCCAGGGCAGTTGGGACTCGTGTCTTCCAACTTCCCCTCGACGCAGAAACTGCTCCCTTTGAACTCGTGGCTGAACAGCAGATTGCTGACAATCTGTGAGATGGTGTTTTGTATGCTTCCTCGTACGCTGGGGCCAAGGCAGTATACATTCCTCTGACTTTATACAGTTATTACTGCATTTATTATCGTTTGCTATAGTAATAGCTACTAACTAGAAATTAGGTGAAGAAGAAAGCATGACAGACCCAGCTGTGGATGTTCGACAGCTGCTCTTCTTTCTGGTAAACGTTTCTGTGCCCCTGCCCCTCCCCTGTGCTACTACCCTCCAGCCTTGCCCACCACAGGGCCTGAGCAGTCACCTGGCCAGGTGACTCGGGCATGACCACCTCACCCGCGAGGCACCGTGGACTCATCAGAGCTCGAGGCTGGTTGTCAGTATGAGAAAAGTACAGGCTCGCTGGTTGGCATTGGTGAACAGGCAGGAGGATGGGCTCTTGTGGCCACAGGGTGGCTGTAGGTATTTGAAAAGGCGGAGGAAAGCCTCCCCTTTTGGCCCCCCGCACACGTTTCCCTCCCACTTAACTGGGCTTCCAGGCTTCTGCATTCAGGCCCCTATATTTTCTGTAGGAAAAATCGTTGAGAACACTTTTTTTATATAGGTAACTTTAAGACCATCATTACGCTGTGCGTAAAGAATGTACAGAGAAATTTGTAGGTATTTTTTGAAGAACAATTAATTTGTTAATGATATGTAGCTATTTAATTTTTCCCTTTCCTATTGTAATCATTCATATTTTTTTGTTGTTTGGAAAAAAAAGTTGATCTTTTTTTTGTCGTAGATTTGTCTGTAAAAGTGCAGGAACACAGTTATTCTATCAGAACACTGCATCTGCCTTAATACCCACTAGTTTGTTATCGCTACAGGCTACTGAGCGTCGCCCCAGGAAAACAACCCCACTGCCGGTGGCTCTGTGCAGAACGGGCTCCTCGCACGCCCGCGTCCACCAGCGAGGCCATCGCTTTGCGAGGGACGGTGGCACTGAGGGCCGGGTCCCTGGTGCGCTGACCTATCTGGGATAGGCAGCACCTGGGAGGGGCCTCGGGCAGGAAACCAAACGGTCACCGGGAAGGGACACTCCCAGGCCTCGGGGGGCACAGAGAGGTTCTTCACAGAGCCACGCCATCTGCAGTGTGTTCTGACCATTCTCTCCATGTTTGTAAATCTGTAATATACCATTCTCTGTGGCCTGTTTTTCCTGGAAGAAGAAGAAAAAAAAAGGTTTGGCAGGCCATCTTTTTTTTGTACTTAAAAGTAGCCTTAAGAACAATAATAAAGTGCTCTTAAACCACAGACTGTATGTGTGATCCTTGGGTCCTGCAGTGACAGAGCCAGGCTGGGCGGGACCTTTGCTTGAAGCCCCAGAGAGGCTGGGGCAAGGCTCAGCAGCCCTGCCCTGCTGTACAGTGGCCTCCGATTTAAGCCCCGCACAGGCTGGAAAGCTGTAATTTTAACTCTCTAGGAGAAACGTTGTTTACCTAACTTACTTGCAGAAATCCAACTCTTGTACGACTCAGACTCAATTCTGACTTTGGTTCCAGGCCCAAGACAAAAGATGACACCACAGAAATAAAAGTGGAAAGGGCTCCTCTCCTGGGTTCCTGGGTTCCATGCCCAGCTCTGAGGCTGGCACGGACGTGCTCACCCAGGAGGAGGAGGAAAATCAGCCCAAGGGGCCCACGGCAGAGCCCTCCCGCCACCCCTGATGGACACCTGGCCACAGGCTGAGGCAGACACACCACGGACTCCAGCCCACACAGAGTCGGGCCTTCCAGGCCACCACCAGGGAGGAGCCTGGGACGGAAGGCGCAGCTGCCCCTGCTTGTGGCAGGAGAGCAGGCTCTCACGTGGGGTCTGAAGCCTTCTCTGGGCCTCAGGTGTCCTGTACAGAGGCAGGAGGGGCCCCACACAGGCAGCTTTGAGGATCTGTCCCTGGGCCCTGCCACCAGCACAAAGCAGCAGACACTTGTGTCCTCCCAAGCCCGCAGCTGAGGACAGGCCCGCAGGTGGGGGGAGCTGTCTGGGCAGCAGACTCCATCCTCAGCGGGGGTCTGGGTTCACAGGGACAAGTGCGGTCCCTTCTGTCCCGCACGTGCCTCAGCTCTCCTGCCTCCCCCGCCTGCAGGCTAAGCTGACGAGAACCCCAGCGCTCACAAGTGCCCGGGGCCCCTCTGCGGGCTTTGTGGCACTGCCCCCGCGATGGCTGCGGCAAGGAGCTGACTTCTCACTTCCCTGCCTGCTCTGCATTGGGCCAACTCCTCCCTCTCCTCATTCCACCCCATGGGGGTCACGGCCAGGAGAATCCCGGGAGCCTGACTACCAAACACGTGTGACAAGAAGAAAGAACTGCTCGTGGAGGGAACCAAGTCCCAGATCACTGGCAAGGCCGAAGCCAAGGTTATTATTTAGCTGAGAACTGGTGGGACCATGAATCATAAGAAACGGGGAAGCTCCCGGGCAGCAGAGGGAAGGCCCCAGTCCTTAAGGTATGGAGATGAGGGGACCACAAAGGTTGGACAATCACCACAATCACCGGTCCTGGGGGCAGCGTCCTGCTCCGGAGACTGAGAGCCCCTCAGCGGGCCGGCAGCCAGGGTGGGGGGCGTGTCAGACGGTCTCGTCGTCGCTCATGTCCCAGATCTGCGTGGAGAACGGGACATGTTCAGAGCGTTCGTTCGCCCGGCACCACCTGTGATGCTGCCTCAAAGCCGTGCAGCTGTGGCGACAGCAAAAGGAACACGGCTGCCACCTGCAGTGCCTCACAGCCCCCTTGTCACCAAGGGACTGACCCCCCGTTTCCTGTATAACGAAACCACGTCTCAGAGCCCTGCGGTCACTTGCCCAAGGCCTCCCTGGTGAATGAGCCCCCGGTGGCCGAGCTGGGGGAGCGGGGATTTGGACCGGGCCGTGCGGACCCTCCCACTGCCGCAGCGTCCCTGCCCCGCCCAGCCCCCCACTCACTCCCATTTCTGTGGCGCTGACCACTGCTGCCCTCCAGAGTAAGCCCTCTGGCCACCACGGGCCCCGAGGAATGAGAGGAATGAGGGGGGGTCCTGCCCGCTGGCCCCCACAGGCCCAGCTTTGTCTCTGCACCCCCAGCGTGAACCCCCGGGAGAAGGCCCAAGTCCAGCATGGAGCCCCCAGGCGCTCCTCGCACCCTGTGCGCCTGGCCCCTGAACTTACGCCTACAGACTTTCAAAATTCCTAGAATTGGTTGCAAAAGGCCACCTCAATGCTGGCAGAGCCGAGGAAAGGAACACCGTGTTTACGCGAGGCTGGCCCGGAGAGATGGGGAGTCCCAGCCAAGGTAAATATCAACACCAGCTTGGCTTTCAGTGTCGGGGATGTGGAAAATAAATACAGAGAAGGAAATTTCCTCTCTCCTGAGGACCAACTTGCCTGGGGCCGAGGGCTGGTGGTGGGTGTGCCTCTCACACACACCCTCACTTTTACATGCACCCTGCTGTCCAAGGACACTGGGATGAGACCACCAAGGTCCAGACGCCCGAAGCAGCGGGGATGGTGCGGAGAGACTGGGGCTGGGGCCCAGCAGCCTGAGGGTGGCCTGGTGGCCCTGCCCTTTTCTGGGCCAGGCTCCCCACCCAGATCATCCTCAGCAAGGCTTGACACAGACCCCTGGGCCTGCCCCCTTGTGTGGGATGGGGGCTGGTGGTGGAGGAGCTGTTACCTTTCCGACTAAGGCTGCATCTGACGCACCTCCAGTTCTAACCATCTGAGTGGGGGAAGGGGCACCAGAGGGCTCTCTGACACAATTCATTTATTCTTTCACTCTCATTCAGTAAACACACGCGGGCTCTGCCGACCTGGCGCAGATGCTCCCTCCTTCACTCCTCACAACAGCCTGTGAGGAGGTGTAGATGCAAACGGGCTCAGAGAAGGGGAGTCAACTAGCCCAGGATCACACAGCAAGTAAGGTACAGAGCTGGGAACACAGGTGAGAGGGAAAGGGTTATGTGAGTAAAAAGGCTGCCTGGGCTTCAGGGCTGGGGCAGGCTGCTTGGAGGAGGGGGCCAGGCCAAGACGAGGGGGGTGAGCCCAGCAGGCCACGGCCCCCTCTGTCCTCCCGCCCAGCCTCCGGGGAGGTGGGCCGCCAGCCAGGGTCGGGCAGAGTCCGTGTCAGTGAGCAAACGCCCTCCTGCAAGTGGGTAGCCAGGGCTCTTCACAGGACCCTGGGGGGCCAGGCCCTGGGAAGGGCTTCAGTGGGAAAGCAGGAGCCTCGATCCATTCTGTCATCCATCGTATTGGCTCTCAGCTCTGGGGAGGAATCCTCTACGCACGGCAGGGCGGGGAGAGAGCTGGCTCGAGCATGGGCAGCGGGGAGGGGTCCTGGCTCTTCCCCTTGTTCCTGGCACTGCCCAGGCTGCGTAGGGGATCAAGTAAGGCACCCAAAGGGCTGATTATGATGGGACTCTGCAAAAGGGGGGTTGGGGGGAGGCAATGGATTTTACAGAACTGCTCGGGGATTTTCCAGAATGTGTTGTCTGGGCCGGAGATGGGGTTTCTCTGCTAGGGCAGCCAGTCCTTTTGCTGTGGGCTGGGCTCAGGAGGGCAGCAGCAGTCTTAAGTGTAAACCTCCAGAAACTTCAGCCTCGACAAATACTGTATGATATCACTTAACGTGTAGAATCTAAAAAAGCCAAACTCATAGAACCAGGGAGTAGTTGCCAGGCCCTGGAGGGGATGGGGAAATGGTCACAGGGTACAAGCTTTCAGTTATAAGAAGCATAAATCCTGAGGACCTAGTGTATAGCCTACTGACTATAGTTTATAGTACCGTATATTTTTAAATTTGCTAAGAGGGTAGATCTTAAGTGTTCTTACCACAAATAAAAAAAGGGCTGTGAGCTGAAGGATGTGTTAATTAACTTGACTGTGGACATCATTTCAAAAGTATATACATATTAAATGATCACATTGTATACCTTTAAAAAAATCACATGTACAACCTAAATATATAGTTTTAATTTGTTAGCCATTCCTCAATAAAGTTGGGGGCAGGGGAGAAACTTAAGCCTCAGCTCCTGGTAGACTGTGGACTCCCAGGTTAGTCTGTTCCCTGCTAGGTCCTCAGCCTTCTGCCCACCACCTGGGGAAGACGGGGCCATGTCCTCTTAATGAATAAAGGTTGTAATAAACTGGCAAAGATTTTAAAAATGTTAACACTCAGTGCTAGCAAGGGCATGGTGAAACACTTCCAGGAGGAGTATAAATTGGTACCGTATTTTTTTAAAAGAAGAGATTTGGCAATAGGTAACGCAAAGCTTTAAAAATGTCCGTACCCTAAGGAAGAGATAAATGATCTTTTTTTGCAGATGATATGCAAGTATACCTAGAAAACCCAAGAAAATAAATGCTAAGATGAATACAGATAATAACGAGTATTCAGTAAGATAGCAAGATATGAAATTAATGACACAAAATTATAGCCTTCCTGTATACAAACAACATCCAGTTAGAAAACATAATGAAAGAGAAGAACCCATTGTAAGAGCAATGAAAAAGATAAATTACTAGGGAGTAAACCTAACATGAAATGCACAACATCTTTAGGGAGAAAATCCTTCAAAACAGTCCTGTAACAGTCCTCACAAACACTGTATGGAAAGTAAACTGGGATAAATGGGGATACACCCTGTGTTTTTTGCACGGGACAATTCAACATCAATAAAGATGTCAACTTTCCCAAGTAAACATATAAATTTAACACAATCTCAGTTTTTAAAAAATCAAGTATCTTTCCTGGAGCTAGACAAGCTGGTTTTAAAGTTTATGTGGAAAAGGAAATAAGCAAGACTTATCTAAGAAAACCTTTGAGTATGAAAAGAGCAGTGAGGCAGTTCCCCTACTCTGTGTTTAAACAAGTCATAAAGCCTGTAATTTACAGGGTGTGTCAGCAGGAGCACAGACAAATGGGCCAGTGGAACCAAATGAGTCAAGAAACAGAACAGAACAGAATGTCCAAATACACATGGAAATTTAGTATCTTAATAATAAAGGTCTGAGGAATGCGATCTCAAATCATTAGAAAAATATGAGCTTTTAAATAAACGACATAGGGACAACTGGAGAGTCATTTGCAAAAAGATAAAATTGATTCCATGCCTCACTGTATATCAGAATCAAGGCCAAATGGAGCAGAGATGTAAGTGTAAAAAAATGAAACCATTCAAATACTGGATGCAAATTCACGTGGGTGAATTTCTTTATAACTTGGGAGTGGGGAGCTGATGATCCAAAATCTATAAACAATAAAAACAGATACAGTGGATGATGTAAAGACACACGTGAGGAATTTTGCATGGAAAAAACACTGTAAGCAACGTTGAAAAGACAAATGACACACTGGGTGAAAATATCACCACACACCATGAAGGGCTCATCCCCCTAACATATAAATAGCTCTTAAAATCAAGAAGAAAAAGACCAATAAACTGATTAAAAAAAAAAACCAAACAGGCCAAAGACATGGGCAGTTTACAGAAAAAGATAAGCAAATAGCTTTTATACATAAAAAAAGGTGTTCAACCTTACTTAAAAGAAAAGAAATGCTAAAATTTCTTAGGACACAAAATTCAAAATTTCTGGTCTCTGAAAGACACCACTATGAAAATGAAAAGGCAAACGACAGAGCCACACTGTACATATAGAGGACTCAGATCCAGAATATACAAAGAACTCTTCCAGCTCAATGATAAAGAGACAAATAACCTGAGTTTTTAAAAGTGAGCAAAAGGTTTGGACACATATTTCACAGAAGAGGAAATACAATGCTAGTAAGAACCTGAAAAGATGCTCAGCATCCTTAGTCTTTAGGGAAATGCAAATCCAAACCACAAAGAGATGGCCAAAGAGCACATGAAAAGATGCTCAATATCACTATTATAGAAATGCAAATCAAAACTACAATGACATACCACCTCACACTGGTCAGAATGGCCTTTATCAAAAAAATCTACAAGCAGGGCTTCCCTGGTGGCGCGGTGGTTAAGAATCTGCCTGCCAATGCAGGGGACACGGGTTCAAGCCCTCCCCGGGAAGATCACACATGCCACGGAGCAACTAAGCCCATGCGCCACAACTACTTAGCCTGCGCTCTAGAGCCTGCGCTCTAGAGCCTGCACGCCACAACTACTGAAGCCCACAAGCTTAGAGCCCGTGCTCCGCAACAAGAGAAGCCACCGCAATGAGAAACCCACACACTGCAAGGAATAGTAGCCCCCGCTTGCCGCAACTAGAGAAAGCCCGCACACAGCAATGAAGACCCAACTCAGCAATAAATAAATAAAATAAATAAGTTTTTAAAAATCTACAAACAGTAAATGCTGGAGAGGGCATGGAGAAAAGGGAACCCTCCTACACTGTTGGCAGGAATGTAAATTGGTACACCATTATGGAGAATAGTACAGAGATTCCTTAAAAAACTAAATATAGAAGTACCGTATGATCCAGCAATCTCACTCCTGGGCATATATCCGTAGAAAAGCATAATTCGAAAAGATACATGCACCCCAATGTTCATTGCAGCACTGTTTACAGGAGCCAAGACATGGAAGCAACCAACACGTCCATCAGCAGAGGAGTGGATAAAGATGTGGTACAGGGCTTCCCTGGTGGCGCAGTGGTTGAGAATCTGCCTGCTAATGCAGGGGACACGGGTTCGAGCCCTGGTCTGGGAAGATCCCACATGCTGTGGAGCAACTAGGCCCGTGAGCCACAACTACTGAGCCTGCGCGTCTGGAGCCTGCGCTCCGCAACAAGAGAGGCCGCGATAGTGAGAGGCCCGTGCACCGCGATGAAGAGTGGCCCCCGCTTGCCACAACTAGAGAAAGCCCTTGCACAGAAACGAAGACCCAACACAGCAAAAATAAATAAATAAATAAAATAAAATAAAAAGTAACTGTACCATTTAAAAAAGAAAAAAAATATTAAAAAAAAAAAGATGTGGTACTTATATACAATGGAATATTACTCAGCCATAAAAAAGAACAAAATAATGCCATCTGCAGCAACATGGATGGACCTAGAGATTGTCATACTGAGTGAAATCCGTCAGAGAAAAATAAATATATCACTTATATGTGGAATCTAAAAAAAAGGGTACAAATAAACATGTACAAAACAGATGTAGAGTCACGGATGTAGAAAACAAACTTACGGTTACCAGAGGATGGCGGGGAGGGATAAATTGGGAGACTGGGATTGACATATACACACTACTATATATAAAACAGGTAACTAATAAGGACCTACGGTATAACACAGGGAACTCTACTCAATACCCTGTAATGACCTATATGGGAAAAGAATCTAAAAAGGATTGGATATATGTATAGCTGATTCACTTTGCTGTATACCTGAAACTAACACAACATTGTAAATCAACTATACTGCAATACAAATTTTAAATTAAAAAAAAACCACTAAGAGCATACCTCACCTTCTAGAATGGCCAAAATGAAAAATTGTGGCTGGCCACACCAAAGGTCTGCGAGAATGTGGAGCAGCAGGGACTCACCAGCTGCTGCTCGTCGGAATGGAAACGGCACAGTCCGTGAGGAGAAAGCCTGGCGACTTCAGAGTCCACATACACATCACATGCGCCCCAGTGACTCCATTCCCGTTTACCCCAAGGAATGCAAACACGGGTCTGCAAAAAGACTGCAAGAATGCTCATGGCAGCTTTAGTCCTAATAGGCACGGACTAGGCTCAATCCGAATGTCCATCAACAGGCAAACAGTGACATCCATCCAGCGGACACTGCTCCCCATCAAAGGAACCAGCCACCAAGGCACACAGCAATGTGTATACCTCTCAGAATCTCTATGCTGAGTCATGGGAGTCTGACACAAGTCTACATAAATCCATTTATATGAAATTCTGGAAAGGGCAACACTAACCTATGGTGACAGAAAGATCACTTGCCACACTCACCAAACTATACACTTTACATGCGTGTGTTTTATTATATGTAAATTGTACTTTAATAGAGTTGACATTTTTTAAAAAGCTACGCAGAACATTTTTCACCTCTCAGATTGGCAAAACCCCACACAAGTGCTGTGGGAAACGGCACTCTCCTGTAGCACTGCTAGGACAGAAGTGGTATGGCCCACAGGTGAAAACGTGGCAACGGCCCACAGAACTGCTGAGGTGTCAACTCCTGACCCAACAAGCTCACTCTTCATAAAATTTGCAAAAATAAACAGGAATGATAAGCCAGAAATTAAAGTAAATGGCTACCTACGGGGTGGGTGGAATGGGCGTGAGGCTACTCTGAGCGTACCTTTTCACTTTAGAATCAAGAGACACTTCTGTGTATTTGAAAAACTAAAAAAACCAAAAGCACAGCAACAAAACCAAAATAGATAAATTGGGCTTAATCAAAATAAAAATCTTTTGTGCATCAAAGGACACTATAAAGAAAAGGGAAAGACAACGCAGAGTGAGAGAAACATATCTGATAAGGAACCTGTATCTAGACCATTGACAACTCAATAATAAAAAGACAACCCAGTTTTTTTACAATGGGCAAAGAAGCTGAATAGACATTTCTCAAAAAAGACAGGTAACTGGTTGAGAAGCACATAAAAGACACTTGATCATCATTAGGCATCAGGAGAATGCAAATGAAAACCACAAGGAGATAACACTTTGCACCCATTAGGGTGGCTTTAATCAAAAAGTCAGTAACAAGTGTTGGTGAAGATTTGGAGAAACTGGAACCCTCATACGTTGCTACTGGAAGTGTAAAGTGGTGCAACCACTTTGGAAAGCAGTCTGGCAGTTCATCAAACAGTTAAACATAGAGTTGCCAAATGGCCCAGAAATTCCACTCCTGGGTGTATACCCAAGAGAAATGAAAACCCATGTCCACATAAAAACTTGTACACGAATGTTCGTGGCACTATTCATAACAGTGAAAAAGTGGAAACAACCCAATTGCCCACCAAGCAATGAATGGAAAATGTGGTCTCTCCTTACAGTGGAATATTATTTGGCCAAACACCTGCCTACACTCCGTCTTCTCAAGAGCCTGGGGACGCTGGGGTGACTGTCCCCTTTTGCCAAGTAGGCAACTCAAGTGCAGAGGAAGTTATGTAACCTGTCAAGGAGGCCAGGCTAGTAAGGGGTAGAGCAGAGGCTTCTTCCACTTTATCTCACCATTTCCTTACTGTTGAGCACAATTCCTTCCAAAAAACAGTAAAGGGCAGAAGCTGACATTCTGTTAGCCTGGCACCCAGTGAGTGGCCCCACGGCCAACACACAGCTAACCCAGGGCAGTAAAGGCCAGGGCAGCTGGCTCCCAGAGTCCCTAACCTCTGTCCTCCAACACTGTTCAGAAAGCGGAACCTAAGCTTCTGCCTCTTGGCTCGGCCTTTGGGCCCCCCGAGGAGAGGACTGGCGGTAGCGTGTGCTGGCTGGGGGGCCTGGGCAGTCTCTGACCCGGGCCCCTCATGCTCTCCCCCAGCCCCCGCGCTGCAGCCCTCAGGCCAGTGTAGGTGTGTAGTTGGCGGGGCTGGGGCCACCACTGTGCATGTGGGGAAGGGGAGCCTTCTAACTGCTGAGGCCCGTCACACGGGGTCAGGGAGCACGAGCGCTGGACCACACCCCCCCAGAGGGCCTCAAGGTTTCACTTTCCACTCTCCCAACGAGACGGACGCGTCTCAGAGGAGCCATTTGTCTTTCAATTTCGAACCTGTGTCCCATTTCTGGACCACACTGTGCCTGGAGCCTGCCACGAACTAAGGTTTTTCTTTTATAAACACTGTAATTACCCCGTAAATGGCATGGTTATACTTGTGTACGTGTGTTAAAAGTGTTCATTTGTTAAATGTAAACATTTAAAATCTACCACCATTTTTGAAACCTAGTTTTAGCATTTCTTTATTTTTAAGATAAAAATTAAAATATCCCGATCTCTCTTGGGCCTCTGAGCAGCCCTGCTCCCCATACCTCCTCAGTGGGATCCTCACAGGTACGATTCGTTCTACTGGGAAGGACCGAGAACAGAGGGGTCTGGGGGTGGCATATGCTGGGGACCAGGTGAGGACACTGGATTGGGCTTCCCCGGCAGACTTCCCAGCCAGGGCTCCGTCCACTTGGGGGGAAGAATGAAGGTCCCATCATGTTTCCAAGTGGGTAACACTATAGCCATTCATTCATTCACTCATATGTTCACTCATTCAGAAACATTTACTGGGTAGTGCGGCATTAGGTGAGAGGAGGGGAGGGGGTTCCTTCATTTCCTGCCTGTCCAGGTGGTCAGTACTTTCCTTAAAATTATGGGAAACAATGGTGGGCCAGGGTCTGGTGGTCAGGGAGCCCTGACTGAGCACTTCCAGGGGGCCACTGGGACCAGAGGAGGAAGCGGACAGGAGGCACTGAGAAAAAGGCTCCAAACAGGTTCGGCCAGAGAGCCACATGCCCACAGGAGGGCCGGGCCAGGCAGGGTTGCTTGGGACAGAGGACCCAATCATGGCCGAGGCCCAGGGAGACAGCAGAGCTTGCCGGGCTCCCCCGGCCAGTGGACTGTGGGCCTGTGCTTGGTCCCCAACATTCTAGGTCAGAGTCATGGACAAGGAAGGGAGGGGAGGAGGTGGCCTGGCAGGAGGAGCAGAGCGCAGGCTGCAGGCCAGCCTCCAGGCAATACCCCTCCCTGACCCCGGGCATCCCCACAGGCGTCCACTTTGTCCCCCTGGGTGGAGACACGGGGCTGGGATCCCAAGGAGGAAGGCAGGGCTGCTTCCAGGGTCACTCTTCCACCCTAGGTGCCCACCGGAGAACAGGGCCTCCTGTCCACTGGCATCACTGGCCCCTGGGGGCTCTTTCGGGTCTCCACAGACTCTCTGGTGCTGTCTACACAGGAGGAGTGCAATCCGTGCTCGTTTCTGGGCCACTGGGCTCCACACCTCTCTGAGCTCACCTCCCACGACCCTCCCTCCAGCTCACCAGATTCTAGCTGCCGGGCTCTCGAGCTCTTCCCTTGCTCTGGGCAAGGGAGACCCCTCCCCTCGATTCTGCGCTGCAGGGCTGGCTCCTGCTCCACAGCCCGTTTGGTTCCTGCCGACTCCTCCCCAACCCCCCCCACCCCCCGTCATTCGTCACCGTGTTTTAGTTTGTACATCTGCCTGACTCCCCAGAGGACAGCGAGCCGCCCGAGGGTGGGCGCCCAGCCCTGGTGCAGAGCCTGGCCCGATAGGTGGCTTTTGAATGAACAGTGATTCAGAACCAGCTGCCCTGGGTGCGATTCCACAGTGGAAAAAAGAAAGGGGAATTCTGGGTGTGAACATGATACCCAAGAATCAAGCAGTAAAGAAGGGGTCCCTCAGCCCACCTGCTTGCTGGGGATCCTGGCAGGTCAAGCCTTTGGCCTCCACGCCCACAGGACGATGGGGCAGGGCTGTGGGCATCTCCTGCCGGGTAGGCGGGCGGTAGAGCCAACTTTCCAGGCAGGCCTTGACTCCAGACCACTGATGCCCTGTTCTCCTCCCTGGGCCCCGCCCTGCATCGAGCCACACACCAGGCTCCGGGAGTGCAGAGTGGTGGGCAGTGCTGGCTTCTAGACTC
>NW_020172719.1:799209-811722 GCF_003031525.2 Neophocaena asiaeorientalis asiaeorientalis
TCGCTGGTGCCTGTGCTGTGTGTGCAGCAGCCGTGGGGCTCTCCAGTGGCGCCTCTCGGGCTAACCTGTCTGCCCCGGGGCTGTTCGTGTCACATCTGGGGAGGGTAGCAGGAGGGGCCCCTGGGTGAGGGCCCAGGTTCTGAGCCCACTCCCAGATTTCCACCTGGAGCTCCGGTCACACCACGGGAATAACCCTGCCCTTTCACCATAAGTCCAGAATCTAAAAGCACAGAGCACATGCCCCAGCTCCCTGGAGGCACCATGTGATCTGAAAGCTTCAAGATTCTTCTGCCCCTCAGACAAGGGTGACTGAAGGGAACTGCCTAGGCTGCCTGGTGTGAGCAGATGACAGCTGTCAGGGACAGACAAGAGGGAAGAGAGAGAGTACAGCATCTGTGCGAGGAAGCCGGGGCAGATGATGAGGGCTCCCAGGGGACGGCACCCACGCCCGGCAGGGAACTTCCAGGGGCCCTTGCTGTCTGTCGCTGGCTGTCACGGGCCCTTGCTCACACTCCATCCACCTGCCTTTCACCCTCCTTCAGTGGAGATGAAGCAATCTCCCCATGTGCCATCCTCAGGGGTCTGCACGCCCCTCTGATGCACCACTACTTTGGTGCCTCCCTTTTGAAAGACCCTCACCTGCCACTCCATCCTTGTGTCCCAAACACTCTCAACCTCCTCTAGCCTGGCCTCTGCTGGACGCCAGATCTGGGAGAGGAATTAAGGCCCAACCCCTCTTCTTGGGGAACCCCAGCCCCAAACCCAGCCTTCCAGAGACCAGGCAGTGGAAGGCTAGTGGAGGGGAGGGGGATGGAGACATAGCTAGAACTTGTGTGGCAGCATGGAGCTCTAGAGGCTTCTGGTGGAGAACTTCTCACCAGCCTTTCCCATTCCCCCTGGTGGCCCCCCACCGGTGCTAAATCAGGGGCCCTGCGTGCGCTGCCTCACGGTTCCAGGAACAAGGTTAAGGTTTCACTAGAAAGAAACTGTGGTGGCCAAGGGAGCTGATAGGATGCAAATAATGATTTACAGCAAGTACCCTGGGCAGCCGATGGGGAGGGAGGAAAGGCGAAAGGCAATGCTTTCTGGTGGCTGCAGCAGTGGCAGGAGTGGGGTGTGTCCCCCCCACAACCCTGTGTGGCTGCAGCCCCCGTGCACACAGGCGGCCTGCACACCACCTTCAGGGCTTCTGCCCCCATCCTCCCTGCTCCTCCCCCCCGCAGAGATGCTCTGTGACAAGTGACAAGGCTCCGAGTGACAAGAGGAGATGATCTGAAGAAGGCAGCCTCCTGCCTCAGAGCCTAGATCCAGAGAAAAAGGCCAACACGCCAGGCCGGCGCTCAGGAGTGCTGGGCGGCGCCTGGCTGGTCCTCACTTCACTGCTCCAGGCACCAAGCACTCAGCTGACGCGGGATACAGGGATAGGATGCCCTGGAGGGGGTGCCAGGGGGCCATCATCTTACAGGAGGCACAGGAGGGAAGCAGAGGAAAAGAGGCTGCTGCGAGCAGCAACCAGACTGGAGATGCAGACCTCAGGTGACACCACCTGGTGACAGTCCACCCAGGCTTGCTTCCACCTTCTGGGGCTCCTTGGGCCTCAAAGCTAGGGCAGAGGGACATGGGCGGCAGGGGGAGAAGGTATAGCCCATGGCGGGCAGGGGGCTCAAGTTGCCCCCTGGGCCAGAGTAGAGAAACTGGTGGCCTCCCCACACCATGGAGGGGACTGGGCGAGAGAACCTGGCCGCGCCCCGGAGGGAGTACTTAGGCAGGCGTTAAACATGTTTTCAAGCAAGTTTTAATGATGTGAGAAAATGATCAGAAATCTCTGAAAAGAGAAAACTCTATGCTCAGTCTGACCCCATTGACATACATGCTTGGTGGAAAAAAAGGGCTAGGAGTAAAAAGCAAATCAGAACAGTCGCCTCTGAGTGGTGGAATCATGGGTGTGAGTTTTGTTCTTTATTTTAGAATTTTTTTTATAATGCTCACTTATGACTTCCATGATCAGAAAAAAAGGTTGTGTAAAGAGGGGTGGTCCTGACGCTCCCCAGGGAGTGTGGAGGTGAGGGTGTGGCTCTGTGCACAGGGACTCAGTGCCTGTTGGTTTCTTGTGTTTTTCCCTCCCAGGAAGTGCTGAGAAGCAAAATAAGAAACCTCCTGCTAAGGGTGGGGTGGGGTGGGGGGAATGCTGCCATTTAACCGTGGACCCCCAGTGAGATTTAAGTGGAAGAGCCCAGCCAGAATTCCCAGCCCACAGTGCAGGCTGCCCATCACCTCCCCCTGTGATTAGTCTGGAAAATGGGGCTCAGGGCCCTGCTATATATTTAGCCCCCTCCCTCCAGGCGTGTCCTTAAATGAGGACCAACATCTAAGAGCTCTAAGGAGGGTTCACGGCCGGTCGGCCAAAAGACGGAGGTGTGACTGAGCTCTGCTGTGGGGAGGGCCAAGGACGGGTAGCAGTGGGTTTGGGCTCTCAACCCCTCATCTCTAAGGAGGGAGGCTCTCAAACAGCAGCAGCAGCAGCAGCGACTGACAACAGGGTGTGGATTCTCCACTCAGACTGGGGAGTAGTGGGGATTCACTTTGGAGACGACACGAGGCATGAAGGAAGGGGACGTGAGGGAGAAGGGTGGCCAGGCCCCAGGCCTGCTTGCTTTCTTCCTGGCTTCGCAACACATTTTTCAAATTAGGTGGTAAGAATACAGGGCAATTTCTGTGGCACCAACATACTTTCTTTCAAGATATGATTTATACGTTTGGCCCACATTTTAAATGAAATGGTTATTGAGATAAATGGCCGTGCTGGAGGCTGCAAAATGTTTTCCATTATGTAGTTCTTCTTTTCAGTTCCTTAGAAAACTTTCTGATAAGGGCCCCATATAAAGGCGGACACTTTGGCATTTTTGTTCTCTACCTCAAAGCGCTATGGGGGTCAACACTGGAGAGGGGGAGATGGAAGAGAGGAAAGTGTGAGAGCTCAGAGCTCCAGCGTGAAGTAAATGCAGCATCTAAACAGACTCAGAGCAGACTTGACTTGGTACCAAGAGAGAACTTTGAAACTTTAAATATGCAAATGCAGATGCCCTGGGCTATCTGCAGAGGGCCAAGATTCAACCCCCACAGGCTTTCTCCTGAGGGCCCGGCCTCCGGGCCTGACCACCAGAGACCTCGAGATGAGGCAGAAGCTGTCCCCTGGACTTTGTACCAAGCTACAGGAACCCGAGAGTGCAGTACTGACATAAGGGTGGAAAAAAATAGTGAGAAACAAACCCACACATATATGGGTCGAATGACTTTCAAAAAAGGTGCCGAGGTAACTTAAGGGGAAAGGAGAGTTGTTTCAACACATGGTGCTTGAACGATTAGATATCCACATGGAGAAAAATGAACCTTGACCTTTATCTCAAATCATACGTAGAAATTAATTTGAAATGAATCATGGACATATATATGTAAAAGCAGAAAGCATAAAACTACTTCTAGAAAAGAACATTAAAAAAAATAATGAGACTTAGAGGTAGGCAAAGAATTCTTAGAATACCAAAAGTATGGACCATAAAATTAAAAATTAATAAACTGGATTTCATCAAAATTCAATGCTTTTTGAAAGACAACATTAAGAAAATGAAAAGGCAAGCCAAAGATATTGAGAAAATACATGCAATGCATATACCTGACAAAGGACCTACGTCCAGAAAATATAAAGAACTCTTAAAATTCAATAAGAAGATAAATAACCGATTGGAAACATGGGCAAAAGATCTGAAAGAAATGTCACAAAAGAAGATATACGGACAGCAAACAAGTACATGAAAACATGTTCAACATCCACTCTCATTAGAATACAGAAATAAAAACCATATACCCACTCAAATGGCCAAAATTAAAAAGACTGCCAGCTCTAAGTGTTGACCAAGATGCAGAACAACCAGAGCTCTCATACACTGCTGATGGGAAGAGATGGTACAGACACTTTGATAAACAGTTCAACAGCTTCTTAAAAATTAAATATACACTTATATGATAACCCAGCAATTCCAGTCCTAGGTAATCACTCAGAGAAATGGAAACAAATGTCCACATGAAGACTTGTTTAACAAGCACACACTGGAGCTTTATTTTCAATAGTCCCAAACTGGAAACAAACACTCATCAATAGATGAGTGAATAAACAATTATGATATAAAATGGGATACTATTCAGCAATACAAAAGGACAAACTAATGACCCATGCAACAAAATGGATAAATCTCAAAAATTTACTGAACAAAAGAAGCCAGACAAAAGAGTGTTCAATATATACTTCCAAAAAACAATCCTAAAATTTGTATGGAACCACAGAAGGCCCCAAATAGCCAAAGCGATCTTCAGAAAGAACAAAGCTGGAGTCCTCATACTTCCTGATTTCACACTATACTACAAACTACAGTAATCAAACCAGTATGGTACTGGCATAAAAACAGACATCCAGACCAACGGAACAGAATAGAGAGCTATTATTTGACGAGGGAGCCAATAACACTCTATGGGAAAAGGAGAGTCTCTTCTATAAATGGTGTTACGAAAACTGGATAATCACGTGGAGAAAAATGAGATTGGATCCCTATCTTATACCGCTCACAAAAATTAACTCAAAACGGATTAAAAACTTAAACATAAGATCGGATACTAAAAACCTGATATGGAAGAAGCTCCTTGACATTGGTCTTGGCAATGATTCTTTTTATACGACACCAAAAGCGCAAGCAACAAAAGCAAAAATCAAACGTCAAACTAAAACATTTCTGCCCAGCTAAAAAACCATAAAGTAAAAAGGCAATCTACAGAATGGAAGAAAATACTTGCAAATCATATATGAGATAAGGGGTTAATATCCAAAATATATAAAGAACTCATACAACTCAGTAACGACCACCACCACAACAAAACCAAACAATAAACCAAACAATCGGATTAAAAACTGGGCAGAGGAACTAAACAGACATTTGTCCAAAGACATCCAGATGGCCAACAGGTACATGAAAAGATGCTTAACATCAGTAATCATCAGGGAAATGCAAATCAAAACCACAGTGAGAGATCACCTCACACCTGTTAGAATGGCTATCATCAAAAAGACAAGTAACAAATGTTGGTGAGGATGTGGAAAAAAAGAGAACCCTTGGGCACTGTTGATGGGAATGCAAATTGGTTTGGTCACTATGGAAAACAGTATAGTGGTTCCTCAAAAAATTTAAGAAGAGTACTTTATGATCCAGAAATTCCAATCCTGGGTATCTATCCAAAGGAAATGAAAACAGGGTATCCAAAAGATACACGCAGTCCTGTGTTTACTGCAGCATTATTCACAACAGCCAAGATAGGAAAACAACGTGTCTATAAACAGATGAACATGTGAAGAAGATATGCTGTATATATACTATTCAGGCATGAGAAAGAAGGAAATACTGCCATCTTCAACAACAAGGATGAACCCTGAGGGCATTATGCTAAGTGAGATAAGACACACAGAGAAAGACAAATACTGGATGATATCACATATGTGGAATCTAAAAAAGCCGAACTTGTTAAAACAGAGAATGGAATGATGGTTACCAGAGGCCGAGGGGCTGGAGAATTGAAGGGTACAAATTTGGAACTAGTAGATAAATAAGTCCTGAAGAGCTAGCTCACAGCACAGTGATTATACAAAATGATACTGTATCATAAACTTCAAAGCTGCTAAGAGAATAGGTCATAATTGGTCTCAACACAAAGAAATGATAATTATGGGACACGATAGGGGGCGGTTAGCTAACACTGACATTGCAAAAATAAATGTATCAAATCAACAGGCTGTATACCTCAAACTTACACAATGTTTTATGTCAATTACATCTCAATAAAAATAAATTTAAAAAATAAAACAAAAAATATGTTGCAAAAAAAAAATATGTTGCATTTATATGAAACCCTAGAAAATACAGATGGAATCTGTAATGGCAGAAAACAGACCCTTGATTGTCTGGGGCTGGCTGGTACAGGATCTGAGTGTGACGGGCCCCAAGGAAATCTTTACCTTTTGGGGTGATAGACATTGTCCATATTTTGATTGTGGTAGTAGTTACACAGGTGTGTAAGTTTCTCAAAAATCATAGAAAGGTACACTTTTGCATATATTTTACTGTATGTAAATTACACCTCAATAAATGTGATTTTTAAAATTCAGCAAAAGCTAAAAGGTGTGTGTGTGGGTTCACAGAATATAAATACATATTTATAATAATTGCCAAAACATATAATAAGAGGAATACTGTGACTTTTCCAAAACGGGCAAGAAGGCAGAGGGTGGGCAGTCCCCAAGGGGGGCCCCCTCCCACCCTTTCAGCACCCAGACTGTTTCCCAACCGTTTTACTCTGACTGTAATTTTCCAACCACTGAGCGGAATAGAATCACTACGGTCTAGCATCCTTGCTTCCTCAGCTAGATGGCAGGCCTTCTCTTACCCGGGGTAGGATTTCCCCTTTAGTCACCAATCAACACCCCATGGTTTAGCCGAGGGGTAACAAGCTCTGCCTCTAAAGCCAGACTTCTTGGACTGCATCCCTGCTCTGCCACTTACTAGTTGGGTGACCTTGGGCTATTTACCTGATCTCTCTGTTCCTCTGTTTTCTCATCTGAAAAACGAAGACAAAAACAGCATCTCCCTCATAATGCTGTTGTGACAAAGGATTTAAAGTGCTCAGAATAGTACCCACACTGGGTACACAGGAGTTGCTGTTATTTGCTTGAAATGATTGAGAACACAACTTAACAACCTGGAAAAAAAAAAAAATCCCTGTTGCCATCACGAACATTTTTTGGTAAGCTCTTACAAGTTGTGGGTAACTGATCTCACAGAAGAGCCTAATTAAAGCTTTTCATGCTGAAAATACCACAAACCTGTTTCCTCCTGTCTGTGATGTCATTCCTTCACCAGCTCAGTCACAAGAATTATCCAGGGCCAATTCTGTGTCATATTCAAATGTGACCCTCTTTAATCTCTACCACACCATGGTATCTTTACAGATAAAAAGGTGATGGCTCAGAGGGCAGATGACTCAGCCAGGGTCACACATCTAGACAACAGCAGAGACCAGATTCAAACCCAGGTCTCTCTGCTTCCATGCCCCATGCTCTCTCGCCACTGTGGCTTCTGGCAATATAAGTCACTGTGAAGCTCCTAGGGAGTATCTTGCCGGGAGAACTATCCTCTGAAGGGTAACTGTACGACAGAGTCTGTGCTCGCCTCAGAAAGGCCTTCTTGGGACTTCCCTGGTGGCACGGTGGTTAAGAATCCGCCTGCCAATGCAGGGCACGTGGGTTCGAGCCCTGGTCCGGGAAGATCCCACATGCCGCGGAGCAGCTAAGCCCGTGTGCAACAACTACTGAGCCTGTGTTCTAGAGCCCACGAGCCACAACTACTGAGCCCACATGCTGCAACTACTGAAGCCTGTGCCTAGAGCCCGTGCTCTGCAACAAGAGAAGCCGCCGCAGTGAGAAGCCCACACACCGCAACAGAGTAGCCCCTGCTCGCCGCAACTGGAGAAAGCCCGCGCGCAGCAACGAAGACCCAACACAGCCAAAAATTAAAAAAAAAAAAAAAAGAAAGAAAAGAAAAGAAAGGCCTTCCTGAAGTAGCTAACAGGTCACGCAGAGAGGGCAGGATCACTGGGCCTGTCTTCTGGGCTCTCAGCTGTCACTCATCCCAACAGAGCCCCCACGCTCTGTATGTCACCGGGGCTAGATATGCCACAGACCTGCTGTCAGGTTCCCGTGATGCCCCGCATGGTCAGTCAACCCTGGGCTCCAGGTTCCTCCTAGTGGGGTGGATAATAGAGGCCATCTGAGGTCACACACACCCTTCCCAGGCCGCCGCTCTGTTACGGCTACAGCTCAGCTCGGCGGCGCTGGATAGGAAGGGAGCGAGGTGCTCCCAAGTACAGATCTGGGCTCTCCCACTGCACAGCTCCTTGATCTCAGGCGAGGTTACTTCATCTGTCTGAGACTTAGTTTCCACCACCACCCTCACAAAGGTTGTCACGGGTAAATAAAATACGAACGGAAAGCACTCACCCAGAACCTGGCATCAGGCAGGCCCTTAAGAAATGTTAAATGAATCTGAGTCCAACTGCGCTGAGGCCACAGCAACACAAACCCTCTTGGCTACTGGCTGAGGACTTCATAAAGGACACTTGTTTTACGTAACATCTCCCTCATTGCTACATTCAGACCCTTGAGGGAGAATGGTGCCTGAGACTGAGAGATCAGGAAGAAAAACGATACTCTTTATGGAGTATCCAGCCAGCCAGCCACTTATCCATTCAACAAACAGGGAACACCCACTGCATCCCAGGCCCGATGCTAGGCTCTGGATGTGCAGCAGTGACCGGGACAGATACGGCCTCCACTCTCAGGAGGCCTCTGATTGTGTGAAGCTCACGTTCTAGTGGGGGCGACAACAGACTAACACACAACCAGAACTAAGAAAATAGCTCCAAGACATCTAAGTACCACGAAGGAGAGTAAACACGGAGTGTGAGATGGAGTAACAGAGGAGCATTTGCTTTAGACAGGGATTTTCTGTAAGCCCTCTTGGAGGCAACATTTAAGCTGAGATCTGAAAATGGGAAGGAGCCAGCCCATCAAAGAGCAGAGGGAGGCTGGCTCTTGGTGGAGGGACCGGCAGGCGCAGAGATCTGAAGGCAGGAACGGGCGCGTGTGCTCCAGGGACTGACGGCAGAGGATGTGGCTGCGGTGGGAAAGCTCAAGGCAGAGGGTCTGCGACGGGAGGGTCCATGATGAGGAGTCTGGGTTTATTCTAAGCCACTGAACTTAAGCAGGAAGCAACATGATCACCGACGGTGCCAGGAGAAACAGACAGCAGTGTGCACATCTGAAGTCTACCCTGGAGGGAGAGCCAGCAGGCTGAGCATAAATAGCTAGGATCGGAGTCCTTAAATGTCAGAGCTGGAAATCATCTTACACACGTCAAGTCCCCCCACCCACTGTCACAGAAGGGGAAACCGAGGCCCAGAGAGGGGACACGGCCTAAGCAAGGTCATAGGCGGAGCTGGGCGTGGAACCCTAGACACCAGGGTGGTCCTCGGCTGCCCTGTCCCGGGTCAGAGCCACAGGCTTGGTCCACGCCCACGGAAGGAGAGGTGAGAGGGTCCACTCTCCCCGGAGGCCCCCCACCGGGTGTGCTCACACAAACGTTTACTCTGAAAACAAGGGCAGTGACCTCCGCGGAACACAAACATCCTCCCTAGGTACGCGTGAAACTCTGCACCTCTTGCGAAGTGGAGGTTTTGGCTTTCTTCCTCTGCAGTCCCAGTAAAGGTCCTGGGAAGGCACAGACCCATCCTGAAGTCCAGGCTCCGTGGCCAGGACAAAACTCCAAGCGTCAGTGGTGATGGTCACTGTTGCTGGAGCAGGGTGCGGGCAAGGTGGGGCCCGCCCCCGGCCCTGCTCTCTCCAGGCCACCAGCTGCACATTTCCCAGAGGGTTTATGGGAGCTGGCTGTGCTCACTAATGGCAATCCATAAAGACATCCCTCTTGCTACCTAACTTGTCTCTAATGAGCTGCTTCCCAACTCACCAGAAGGCCCTCAGTTCCCCTCCAGCCTGCTCACCTGGGTCCTGGGGACAGTCCTTCCAAACTCCCACTACCCAGGCACCGGCCCTGAGAGGCCCAGAGAAGCCAGGGCCTGGCTGACCTGCTCAGTGGAGGGGGTCTCATCCCCAGCCGGCCAGTGTGGGCAGCAGGCTTGGGTGGGGGTGGGGGTTTGGGGGCGCTGCCCCTCCCACATGGAACCGCTTTTTCTCTGCTGAGAGTGACAAGCTTTGGGCTCATTTTTTGGTGGGATCAGCAGCAATTCTTTACAAGGGACAGATGTGTTTCACCCTGAGAGCAAGGGTACGAGGCTGGCAGGAGCCCTAGTCCAGGGGTTCCAAGGTGCTCTGAAGGCCCTGGGAAGGCAGGCTCGAGAACAGCCACACGGCTCTCCCCGAGACAGAACCAACCGTGCCTCATCCCGGGCTCCCCCACGTCTGTGCCAGGGACCCTGTGAATCCGAAAACTGAGGGGGTCGACCCCTCCTCACAGGAAGCCTGCGTGCCTCAAATGCCAAATCTACCTGCAGAGCTGGGTCCTCCCACTGGGCATACAGCTGTCCCCTCAGTCCGCGGGCCTGAGAGCCCCCATCAGGGCGGCTGTTCCATCACCACCTCCCACGGCCTGTCCAGCTCCGCGAGGGGCCGATGCAGGACAGTCTTAGGGTGACAGAAGTTGGGACTCCACCTGAGGGACCTGGGAGCTGTGCTAGGTGCCTCTGGGGATAGAAGGATGACTAAGATGGTAAGGCCCCTCCCTCAGCAGTCTTCAGTCTGGCCAGGAGGGTAAGGCACAGCAGGCAGGGTGTCTGATAGACGGCCCAGGGGAGCGGCCTGAGCTGAGGGGGCAAACGTCTGGGCACTCCGCTAAGGCTCTGCACAGGATGGTCTGGATCTAAGCCCTGAAGGATGGAACATTCCAGAAGGAATGCCAGCATGGCCTCCAGGGAGGCCCCCATGTAAGCAATCCCAGGAAGAAATCAATCGGCCCTTCTACAGAAGGCTTCCTGGAAGAGGTGATTCACAAGCAAACGGGGGTGTGAACTGGACACGCAGCCGGGGTGATACCAGGCAGCCAAGGCACTGGGGCGAGGAGTGCAGGCGAGGACTGGAGGCCAGGAATGAGGCTCCTGCAGGGAGGGCAGGGAAGGCTTCCGGGATGGGGGCTCGAGGCCGGGAGAAGCCTCCGGGCTGCTGGTTGGCTAAGGCCCGCTGAGCTGGGCCACCCTTCTGCAGGTGGGAGGCTCTTAGGTGGTCCCGAGGTGGCCAGGTACGTGATGGCAGGCAGTGACTGGGGCTCTGTCTCCAGGTGGCCAGCAGGCCCAGAAGATGGAGCCGGGAGAGAGCAGCTGCCCGCTACGGGTTAAAAGACTACTGCTTCAGAGAGGCCGGCGATGAGCCACTGGACACCCCGGGTCATCTGGGGCTCCACCACACGGCCTGCTGACAAACAGTGCGCAACCTCAGTGTCCAGCCCCTGCCGGGTGGCACGCACCACCAGCAGGAAGGACAGCCGTTCAGGAAGGGCGCTGCCACCTTCCAGACTGCTGGGCTCTGGGGAGATGCCTTCTCCTCGGTGAGAATGTCTAACCCTGGGGGCAACACAGGGCCTGGCTGTGAGCAGAAGACGTGGGGACAGGCGGGGAGGGCCTCTGTTCCAAGACCAACAGCATGCCGAGGCGACATGGACCATGCCTTTCTTTACCTTGGCAACATCCTGCCCAAACCTAAATATAGACGCCTGTGCAGAAGGCGCACCTGCCTGCCGCCACAGCATCGGCACGGCCCGACTCAGAGCAGAAAGGCTCAGTGTTAAGACTCTAGAAGCTTTTCACTGTGGGTCGCTGGAATCTCAAGTTCCTTTCTTGTTTGGCTTGACCATCCTCAGGGGCAGGTGAGACTGACAGCCCGCCTGGCCGAGGGGCACAGCTACGCCAATGGGCTGGAGAAGCCCGGAGGCCCACAGCCCCAGCTAGAGGCTTTCCTCTGGTCAGTACTTTTCCAGCCCAGACAGCTCAGAAGTGCCGCAATTCTTGACCTCTCTTTTGTGGCTACACGTTTCTGATGGTGAGAAATCTGGGCCTCGAGATGCGCTCCAGGTTTTTTCTAATTGGCCATAACTTGAAAGAGTTTAAATGTTTAAGGGTGAAAAAGAAACAACGGTTCATTCTCTTAGTATTTCTTTAAAAACCCACTTCATAAACCGTTCAGAGTTTTGCGCTTCAAGCCTCTTTCATTTTTCTCTTTTCTCTCTCTTGGTCTGATGATAAACAGCAGGCACTACATTCAGAAAGTTGCATTTTGGTTAACAGAGAAGCAAGAACTGTGGCTACAAAAAACAACATCTTCAAAGAATCAGCTCCACATACTCCCTCCCATCTCTTCTCTCTTCTCAGAAAGTAGTTTGTAGTGATAGTTTTCAGTCATCTCAGAAAAGTTTCTGCCTCAGTGTGTTTACGCAATGGCTATTTTTTACAGAATGGGGATTTTTCTCAGTGGTCCCAAACCATCAGGAGAAGAAGGTAAGTCTAAGTTCATTCTGGGAACAACATCAAATCCAGCAGAAGAAGAACAGAAAGCAAGCTATGTATGGTCCTAACTCGCTTAAAATCACACTTAAAAATCACTTTATCTTTCTTAATAAATTACTGCAAGCTGGACGGGGAAAAAAATCGCTCCAGAGGAGGTTTACAGTATAAATAACCGCTGAGAGATCATTTTCTTTGTTTTTCTTGGCAAGGGTCTTGCTGGGTCTAAATGAACACGCACAGCCATGCTGAGAGGCGCTGGGGATGAGGGCTGGGGGCTTAAACAGCTCAGCCCGGGGCCAGCCCAGACCAACCTGCCCCGCAGGCGGCACCGCACTGAGTCTGTGGGGG
>NW_020172719.1:811764-845936 GCF_003031525.2 Neophocaena asiaeorientalis asiaeorientalis
GGGGGGGAGCTTGCAGGTCCAGGACTCCAGGTGAAAAGCCCACTCTCTGCTCTGCCTCCAGGCTGTGCCTGTCTCGGGCCCCTTCTTCCAGTCCTCCCCAAGCCTCGGGCCTGCTCCTGTCCCAACCCCTCTGGGAAAGCCTCCAGGTGAGCATCCAGGTACCAAGCCGGGTATGCGAGACAACACCGACACTGGGGGCCAGGGGCCAGTGTGCAGGCAGAGGAACGGACTCAGGGCTCCTCCAAAGCCCTTTCACTCCATTAACAAAGTAGATACATCTTCCTGCCTGCTGACTGCCTGGCAGGCACCGTTGGTAAACATGCCCTATGTTATCTAGATAGTTCCTCACCCCGTGGGGAGATTATCATTAACCTTGGGAGAGAAGCCTGTTCTTAACTACCAGCTCACACCCCTCCTTGTGCCTCCCACCTGTCCTTGTAGACTAGCCCTCCCCTGCGGGGCCCAGCACACCGCACTTCTGGTTTATTCGTTGTGGGTGATGCGCTCCTTAAGACCAGTGTCTGCAGCGTCTCACAGCGCTCAGCACCAACACATCATAAACCAGGCATAAATCAACCATCAGGCTCAATAAACGCCTGTTAAACGAGGGAATAAAAGAACAAGCCTATTCTTAGCACCAGATCAGCTCTGCGGATTCTCTTCTTACCATTTTGAATCTCAGGCACCTGCAGGGCAGGGACCAGATGCCCCCTGCAGTCTCTGCGTCCCTCACAGAGCCTAGCTTAGTGATGGATTGGTCAGTGTGTTGGTATAAAATGCCATCTTTTCGCTTCCCTTTTTTATTTTGGCCGCACCGTACAGCTTGTGGGATCTTAGTTCTCCAACCAGGGATTGAACCTGGGCCCTTAGCAGTGGAAGCACTAAGTTCTAACTACTGGACTGCCAGGGAATTCCCTGTTTCACTAAGTTTTAACTGATCACTTTCTAAAGTGATGATTCTGGGGAAGATCAAATAAATTTGATGATTAAATTAAATGATGCCAACAAAGTATATGTGTGTTTGGCACACAGTAAGCACTGGATAAATGTTAGCTGCTGTTATTATTATGACTAGACCATTTTTAACCATTTAATAAACTTCCAAATGCTTTGTTGTCAGGGTGGAGCTTACTGAAAGCCAGTGCCTGGGCTTGAGGACTTTACAAATGAATGAGCGCTCCTGGTGGCATGCAGCAAAGGACCAGGGCGAGGAGGTGGGGCGTCCTGTGAGGAATGGCTTTGCCTCCCCAGACGGGCTGCACCCAGCTGCTCCCTCAGGCTGAGAGGAATCGCCCAGCATCATACGAGAGTAAGGCTGCTCCTGCTGCAAGCTCCCCCCACCTCTCAGGCTGATGCAACAGGAGTCCCAGCTCCCCACCCTCACCCTGCTCCACTGGCTGGGCCCCTTGCACAGCCTCCCGCTCCCAGGGGGCCAGGATGACTAGGGTCTCCGTGCGCTATAACCTACTAGCTGAGAGTACTGCCCTGCCCTGCCCTGCTGTGAGGGGGCTCTCACCTGGGACCATGGGAGGAAGGCACTCCTCGTTTTCAAGAGTAAAACAAACGTGAAGGGTTACTCTTCATTACTCAGAAGAACCAGAGAGACAAAGATCACGGCTAGACGGGGTCACAGATGGAGGTAGTGATCAGGAGGGTGACGGTCCATCTTGGGGCTGGGGGCACATTTCATGAGGAGGTGAGGTCCAGGTGGGGTGCCAGTGGGAAGAAATTGCATTGTTCTTACATTTCTGTTTACAACTAAAGCAAACCTCTACTTCACAGTTCAGCATCCAAGTTTCTCAGAAAACCATGAAAGGAGGGATGGAAGTGATTCCTGGGCCAAGATGCAGCTCAGGTCATTATGACTCTAAATTCAAAAGTTTATCTTAGTGAATGGATAAAGAAGATGTGGCACATACATACAATGGAATATTACTGAACCATAAAAAGAAACGAAACTGAGTTATGTGTAGTGAGGTGGATGGACCTAGAGTCTGTCATACACAGTGAAGTAAGTCAGAAAGAGAAAAAGAAATACCGTATGCTAACACATATATATGGAATCCAAAAAAAAACACAAAGGTTCTCATGAACCTAGGGGCAGGACAGGAATAAAGATACAGACATAGAGAAGGACTTGAGGACGTGGGGAGGGGGAAGGGTAAGCTGGGATGAAGTGAGAGAGTGGCATGGACATATATACACTACCAAATGTAAAATAGATGGCTAGTGGGAAGCAGCCGCATAGCACAGGGAGATCAGCTCGGTGCTGTGTGACCACCTAGAGGGGTGGGATAGGGAGGGTGGGAGGGAGGGAGACACAAGAGGGAGGGCATATGGGGATATACGTATGCATATAGCTGATTCACTTTGTTATACAGCAGAAACTAACACAACACTGTAAAGCAATTATACTCCAATAAAGATGTTAAAAAAGAAAAAGTTTATCTTAGGATGCTCAACACATTGACTGGCAACCCGTTCAGCAGAAGGAAGCCTGTGGACGCACAGCCAGGACTTTTCCTGAGGAGAACGTGCCGTTTGCTCACTCGCCCTGTGAGCAGCTCTGACAAATGAATGAACTGTTCACAGCAGACAAAGTGTGTTTCGTCATGCCTGCAGACGTGGGAAGGCTATTACAGCACACCTGTGGCAGCTCTGTCCGCGCGGGTCATCCAGGCCTCAGGCCTGCCTCTGCCCCACTCCCTCCAGCCAGGGCCAGAGGGTCCCCCACAGGCCAGCACCTCCCAATGAAAAAGGAGTAAGCATGAGGGAAGTCGGCAGGAGGGGATGGTGAAGGACAGTCACTGCAAGGGAAGAACATGAGAGAGACCCGGCCTGTGGCTGACGGACCAGCGCAGAGCTGCCCCGGCCCCAGCACCCTCGGGTGGAAATGCACCTGCACCCAGGCCAGCTCTCTATTCCTTGTCCTTCCTTCCATCCCTTGTCCTTCCTTCCATCCCTCCTCAGGTGCCTTCTTATCCAGCTACACTGGCTGGTCACCACCGTCACCTGGCTGTACCACTCCCTGTTATCAACCGTGCTTGCGATGCAGTATTTCGCTTACCTGAAATGTCCCCCAGGCCCACCTTTGAAATGCCTATCCATTTTGCAGAAACCCTCCTCCCTACCTCTCTCATCCCCACCAACAGTGTGACAGGTTATGTGGTTGTGAGTCTGACGACATTTTACATATGACTCCTCCGCTACTGTGTCCTCGAAGTGTGAGTTTATTCTTGTAATGTTGTTTTTAAGTCTCCATGTGTGCTTTTTTTGTCTCCCGTACTGGACTAGACGCTGGGACATAGTGTCAGAGATGAGCTTTTTTTGCTGTGGTCTCAGGGTCTCTGGCGGTGGCCACCACACAGGAAGTGCACATCCGTCCGACTTACTGGATATTAGTGCTAATGAATGGCCGACCGTAAGCTTTCTGAAGGCAGAACAGATGATGGGTGTTTTTTGTAAGGTATGTGCCATTATAACTCGATATACCTGGACATATTAACAGGGCCTGATACTTGATGACAGCAGCTCAAGAAATATTTATTGAATGAAGTCAACATTCTCATGGGCTGAAAACAAGAATCAGTACAGAAAACCTTGCCTTGTGAAATGATTACCTTTCAAACTAAAAAGTAAGCAGGACCTTGCTTCACTAATGTGTTTGTTTTCTTTGCCATGCCTATTCCCATGGTCTCCCAAATGAGAAGACAGCAGAAAGCCCACAGCTGAAGCAGAAATTATTGCGTGGGTGATCTTCAACCAACAGGCAAAGTAGGAAAGATTTCATGATTCAAACCAATAGGCAGTGAAAGAGGAGCTACCCCAAATCTGTTCACTGATGCATTTCTGTGTAGATAAGGGTGATAAATCCTAAAGCAGGAAGGTAGTATACTGCTTCCTACGCAGTTAAAGTCCTTTGTAGGATAGAAGGTTCTCAAACTTTGATATGTTTGCTTCCTGACTAAACTCTGTGGGGTGTACATGGTAACAGTCATGCTCAGGAACACAAATCCCAGTGTTCCTTCCCACACAATCCTAACACGCCCGGCTGAATGTTGTAAGGCACTAGTGTAACATGAAAAAGAGTCCGGTGTCACTAACATCTGGGAGTTAGTTCTTAGGAATACAAATTCTTAACTACAGGAAATAGTCACTCTGGGACAAAGGGAAGACTATTATCTCAGAAATGCAAAGATGGTTCAACATTTTTTCTAAAAATCTAGTAATCTAATATACCACACTACTACTTTTTACAAAAGGACAAAAAAAGAAACATCTCAATAGACGCAGGAAGTGTTTCTAACGCTGAGTCATAATTTTAATGAAACTGCAAATCTAAAACCAAAAGGAGATTCCTTAACCTAATAAAACCTATGGTGAGTATCACGATAAATGGTAAAACTTTAGAAGCATTCTCAGTAAAGTTAGGAACAATTCAAGGAATCTGCTGCTAGGGCTTTAATTCAACATTATTTTGGCAGCCTTAGCCAAAGGGGAAAAAAAAAACAAGAAAAAGAAATGAGGTATACAAATTGGAAGAGAAGAGCCCAAACTATTTCTACTTGCAAAAGGTATGATGATCTGCATTGAAAATGTGAAAGAATTCTCAAACTATTAAAACTAATAAGAAAGGGCAACAATGTTGTTAGATATAGAATCAACATACAAAACTCAATTTTTGCTGTATACCAATAATAATTAGCAATTTGAAAAAATGTAATAGAAACAGTCAGGGACATTATTAACAGCCCTATTGTTCATAAGGATTATTATTGTTTAGCAACTTAAAATATAGTCAAAACTCAACCATGGCAGGGGTTCCTGAGTGCAGGTTATGGTCCAAGAATCTCATACTCTGCTCGTGAATCTAGGAAACAGCAGCAGTAATCACGTTTGAATCAGCACAGTGCTTTACAGTATACTGAGTGTGATACTGTGATATAACAAGAAATATATTGAGTGAAAGAAGGAAGAGCTGAGTGACTGTTCATAGGTATGGGATTTCTTTTGGGGGTGATAAAAATGTTCCAAAATTGATTGTGGTAATAGTTGCACAACTCTGAAAATACTAAAAACCACTGAATTGTACACCGTAAGTGGGTAAATTGTATGGTATGTGAATTATATTTTAATAAAGCTGCTATTAAAAAAACAACAAAAAATAAAACAAAAAATTTCTCTAGGCAAACACATCTTAGAACGGACAGTAAAATGTCACCTGCTTAATACCTTTTTCTTAAAGGTAAACAGTCTTTTTTTCTTTTCCACTTTAAACTCACAACAATCTTTGGAAATATTTTTAGCTCCCTTTGGGCTTTATTTTACAGCTGGAGAAAGTGAAACACACAGCCCAGGTTGGCCTGGAAAAACCCCATGAAGAAAGGGAAACTTGGGTTGACTCTTGCTTGCTCTAGAAAGTGGGAATCTCAAGAAGGAAACAGTATTGGAGGATAAAAGTTGACAGCTTTATTAAAGAAGGAAAAAAGTGAAAGAGATGGTTAGGCTGCAAACTCCCTGAAGGCAAGAATTCTCTTTCATCTGTGGCCACAGTACCTAGTCAGAGTCTAGCCTAAAGAAAGGTTCAGTAAATATTTGTTTAATGCATAAAGGAAAAAGTGGGTGAATAAACAAACAGAAAAGAAATATGTTTTTTGGTCTTTGTCCTTGGCTCCTGGCCAAGCTCTTATAACCTTCATAATTTCCTAAGTGATACAGGCGCTAGGAGCATCTTTTGTTCTAATATTTGGTCCTTGACCCAGGTTCCTGACACAGAGCTCCTAAATCCCTCGGAATTTCCTGGGCGACAGGAGTACCTTCTGTCCTAATGAGGTGACTCTTGGTGTTTTCCTGGACGGCTTCAGGATGGGGGCTGGTCCCCAGAAAGACCATGCCATGATTATAAGCTTGGAACTTTCAGCCTCGCCCCCATCCTCTGGGGAAGGGAGAGGGGCTGGAGATTGAGTTAATAACTGATCACGTCTACAAGATGAAGCCTCCATAAAAGTCCCTAAAGTACAGGATTTGTGAACACCTGGGAGGTGTTGAGAGGGTGGGAGAGGGCTACGGCTCCATGCCCCCTCCCCCATACCCTGCTCTACGCGTCTCTTCCACTTTGTTGTTCCTGAGTTGCGTCCTTGTATCCTGAGTTCTGAGAGCCATTCTAGCAAATTATGAACCTGGGGAGGGGGTCGTGGGAGCTCTCGATTTGTAGCCAAGTCGGACAGAAGTCGTGGGTCACCTGAGGAGAGAGTCTTGTTGGAGGGGGAGAGTCTTGCAGGCCTGAGCCCTTAACCTGTGGCATCTGATTCTACCTCCAGATAGACGGGTGTCAGAATGGAATTGAATTGTAGGACACCCGGCTGGTGTCTGCAGAGAATTAGAGAATTTCTTGGTGTGGGAAAAAGACCTACACATTTGGAATACCAAAGTTTTCTGTCAGGAGGGAGAAACGGAATTTTTCCTTTCCCTGGGTCTAGTCAGCTATCATAATAGCACTTCTGATCTTTCAAACAGTCTTGTGAGAGAGGTAGAATCTCCATTTTATACACAAAGTACGCTACAATTTTCTCAGTACCTGGTCATCTGATTAAAAAAATGACTATACCTAGTTATTCATACCAGCTGAATAAAAGATGCTCAATCCATCAACAACCACGTAAGTATCTATCAAATACAAGGACAGGGAGTAAAAAAACCCACCAGTGATTTCCTGTGACCCTCTATGAGTCAGTCACTCAGGCTGGAGAGGAGAGCAGTCTGTCTCCTCCTCAGGAAATAACTCATGTCAGATTTGAGCAGACAGAGGGATAAATGCCCCTACAAATCCCACCCCAATCCTGAAGCAGCGAGGGGAAACGCAGAATATATGGAGTTTGTTTCTGTGTTGTCGTTTGAAGTGTCTGCTCACTGCCAGAGAGTCGTGTTCTTAGTGATCTGCAAAGTACAGAGCCTCACCTGGAAGATGACAGGATAATGGGGGTCTGCTATAGACTCGGAATGCATGGTATTTACTAGGAGCATTCAAAATAGACCGTACATCCTTTATTAGAATTCTTTGGCTTTTCTGAGAGACGTGGAGCAGCTGCCACCACTTTACGCGGTGCTTTTCTACTTTGTAACCCGCCACAGTTGCAGGGAACCCCTGCACCCCCGTTCGCAGCTCTCCGGCTCAGGTTTCCCTGTGGTGACAGCAGCAGAACAGGCTGCGCTGCCCATGGCTGGAAGGAAACGCCTTCCTTCATTTTACGTGCTTCAAATTCAGCTTAACTGAGCCACGGTTCACCCAGGGGAGCCAGTTAATTGGGTTAGTCAGTGAACCTGGGGGAGCCTGCCAGGTAGGCAATCAGAGGAGGGGCACACAGGACAGTGGAGAGATTTGGGGTTCCTTTTGATGGAGACATTCACGTGAGAAGAAGAGAATGTTTCAAACTGCTTTTGAACTGAGACTTTTGAAAATTGTTTTGTCTGTTTTGGCCTGGGGCTGCAAACTCGAAATGATAAAAGCAGTTCTTTCAACTGGACTTTAAGTCACGGAGTTCCCACAGCCAGTGTCCACACGCGGCGGCTGCCTGGGCCCACACCCGGCAAGTGGAAACACAAGACTGTGTCCCACCACTGCCCCCTCTCTCCGTCCCTGGCCATGGGTTTGGCTGATTTTCCCTCTTCTTTTCTAGTTTTTCCATGTTAGCTGGATTTAGCAACTGTTGTTTTAGCTGTAATCGGAGATCAAGTGTGGTTCAATCATCCTAACATCACAAGGTACAGTTTTGTTTCCAGAGTTGACGTTTTAAACCCTTTGTTACTTGCTCAGTGCCAATATCACCAGAGCACTTCCTTTAGAGTATGTGAAAGGAAATCAGTACCAGGGTGATGCTGTAAATCAGGCTTCACCGAAACCCCCGCCCTCCCAAAGGCAAATCAACGTTTAGGGCTCCCCGAGGAACAGCGGGGTGGATTTCCCGATGACTCGAAATCAAACACCAGAGCCCTCACCTCTGCCTAAACATTGACTGGGAACAGGTCACACATATGGTAAAAATTAAAAAGCATCCTCCCCCTTCCTCTCTCTAGGCCTAGAGATAGGCTAAATGGGTATGCCTCATAAGAGATGGGTCACCAGGATAGAGGGTAAAATAATCTTTGGGTAAGAATTTTCTGAAGACCATCTTAACAGAAGTGATCACCTACCATCACGCACTCCAAAAATGAGAAGGGAAAGATGCTGATTTTATTTTATAGGTCAAACATGTACAGAACCACCATCACAGAGCTTCCCTGGTGACACAGTGGTTAAGAATCCACCTGCCAATACAGGAGACATGGGTTCGATCCCTGGTCTGGGAAGATCTCACATGCCACGGAGCAACTAAGCCCGTGTGCCACAACTACTGAGCCCACGTGCCACAACTACTGAAGCCCGCGCGCCTAGAGCCCGGGCTCCACAATAAGAGAAGCCACCGCAACGAGAAGCCCACGCACCGCAACAAAGAGCAGCTCCCGCTCGCCGCAGCTAGAGAAAGCCCGTGCAGCAATGAAGACCTAATGCGGACAAAAATAAATAAAATAACAAAACAAAACAAAAAAACTGCCATCTCAACTTTTGGTTGATCCTTACAACTTAGGGATGCTCTCGGGAAGGACTTGAGTTGGGCCTTATAAATACCAAGGAAGCATTTCCTATATGACACCAAATTGCTGGCAACACTTACAAGGTGCTTCACAAAGTGTGGCCACACAATTTCATTAACCCCTCTGAAGAACCCTAAACGTGTATCCATTTTACAGGTGAGGAAACAAAGCTGAGAGAGGAAAAGCAAGTGGCTAGAGGCCACAGGGCTGGTAGGTGGCTGACTGGGACTGGACCTCTTCTCTGTTTGACTGTAGATCCAGAGATGTCTACTAATTTGTAAGAAGGCGTCTTCAAACACCAAATCAAAACAGTGCGGGGATTCACAGCCTGCCTACGATTCCCAGCAGCCCCGCCAAGATGCGTCCACGCTTAAGTGCAGGCACGTCAGGCTTGGTGTGGAGGATACACAGTGGGCGTTCAACAGGCTAGTGTGAATATTGTGCCTTGTTTGAATCCATTGTTCAGTCACATGGAATTGCCCAGTAAACACTGTTAAAATGGGCTGCAGCATTTTAATATAAAAGAGCACTAGAGTCTAGTCTCAATTCCATTAAGAATGATGTCTGTCACCTTGGGGCATGACTGCTTCTGTTCCCAGCCATCCCAGCCCTGTGCAGCCACTCAGGAGGCCTTGCCCACACCCTGCTGACTCCCTTGGCCAGGTGGAGCTGTGGACTCCGCTGTGACGCTCATGGGCTTTTCTGATTGATTAGTAAGTCCTGAGCTTATTCAGGAATTCCCCAGGGTCTCCTAGCACAGAATCATCTTCCACATTTCTGTAAAGCCACCTCTAGTTAGGAAAAAGGAGTGAGGACACAAAAGGGGAAGGTGGGAAGTTCCCAAAAGGCATGACTCCTGGCTTCAGGATGTCAGGGCTCCCTGATGCTACACCAAGGACATGTGCTGTCTCCAGTGGCTGAACCCTCCACAGGGAAGTTCCCACACAGAGGAGACCCAGGTGGAAGCCGGTGAACAGGCTGGGGAGGCACGAAAATCTTCTCCTCCCAAGAGCCACTTTATACTGCTGGGTTAAGGGCTTGCATTCTGGGGAGAGACAGATCTAAATGGAACCCTGGCTTGGCCACTTACTAGCTGATGACCTGGGGGCAAGTCAGGCAAGCTCTTTGTCCCTCGATGTCGCTGTCTATAAAACGAGGATAACGACGGTAGCCCCTCGTGAGTTAGCGGTGACACCAGTGACATAAAGAGTTAGCACAATATCAGGAGGCACTAAGACAGTCATCGACTTTGTCACTGTTGGTACAGCCACCATCTAGAGCCACTGGATGCCTGGAAAATTCCCCACAAAGCTTCCTGGGACGAGCATCAAAGTTCATCCCATGGCAGGCCCTGGAGGCATTAGAAAGAGACCATTTGGGTGCCAAGTCTGGCATCTGAGGGTCTTGAACGCCCCCCACTCAGCGTGCTCCCTCCGGCTCCCCTGCCGTCAGTGTGCCCGCCCCACCCAGAGCCCAGACTGTCTGCCCGTCCCACACCAACGCACACCCACGCTCGGCTGACGAGTCGCCACTCCGCCGCCGCTTCTCTCAGCCAGCCTTTCCCAGGCTGGTCCCAGCCCCCCTGGGATTTCTGTTAGCACTGTCAGCCTGCGGCCTGCACAGCCAGCGCTCTCATACATCTAGCTGTTTCCTGTGCTGCAGGCCCTCCCGACTCATTATTAGTAACGGCAACCAAGCTCTGCTGAGTGCTCTACAGATCTCACATGTGCTACGCCTGTTATCCATGATCAGCTATCCCCCCGACACCTCTGTTAGGCAAGCATTTCTACCATCATCCCCATGTTACAGAAGAGCCACCATGCAGCTGTCCATCCACTCGGCTCTCCTCCCTCTCCCATCCCGGGTGTGGCCTGGAGCAACAGTTCCCTCCCCTTGTGCGAACAAGGCAGCCACAAGTGCTAGAAAATGCTCACCTACCTGCAGAATGTTGACCGCCCCCCTCCAGGACTCACAGCTGTGCCTAATTCTTGGGGGTGGGGTGCGGTGGGAGATGCAGGGAAGACGGGAGGCAGAGGAGGGACTAAACACTAAATGCTGTTTAAGGACTTTTTAAACACACTGTTGGTCACTGACACACCGAGGCCCAGATCCACAGAGAGATTTCTGTGACTGCGCTTGTCAGGTCCACATCACCTCTTTTGGGAGGGAAGTGGGCGACGTCAGAGACGCAGAGGCTGCGAGCTGAGGTTCTGCTTTCGCTTGTTATTTGTTTTTGAGCCATTTCCTCCTCTGCTAGCTCCTCCAGGGCAGGGGGAGGACGCGTCCACCTCAGTCTGATTCCCCCAGCCTGTCTGGTCCGGAGCCTCGCACAGAAGCCACTGTTAGTAGCCATAAAAACTACCGTTGAGGGGCTTCCCTGGTGGCGCAGTGGTTGAGAGTCCGCCTGCTGAAGCAGGGGACACGGGTTCGTGCCCCGGTCCGGGAAGATCCCACGTGCCGCGGAGCAGCTAGGCCCGTGAGCCATGGCTGCTGAGCCTGCGCGTCCGGAGCCTGTGCTCCGCAACGGGAGAGGCCACAACAGTGGGAGGCCCGCGTACCGCGAAACAAACAAACAAACAAAACTACCATTGAGCAGGCATTTACTGTCCAGTTATAAACCAAAACTCTTATAGGGATTACCTCTCTTTAATCCTTAAAATGTCCTCATGAGGGAGGTGGATGTGTCATCTCCACTTGTCTGTTCAATGAACAAACGCTAGGGAGACAGTGGCATTTCAGACATGCTGGTTCTCTGCCGGAACACTGCTGGAGGAGAGATTCTAACCAGGGTCCCCTAATCACGGTAGAGCAGCACGCTGAGTTGTGGGGTCTGCCCAAAGTGGGTTCAAGTCCCAGCTCTGCCCCCTTTCAGCTGTGTGATCCTGGGTAAGTTTACTGAACTGCGCTGAGCCTCAGCTTCCTGATCTCACAACATTCCTATGAAAATCAGATGAATTTACGTGCGGAAGTCTCAAGCACAGAGCCGCCATTTAGGCATCTGGCAGGCTCCCTCCTCCCCTTACTCACTGCAAGACCAGCACAGCCTCAAGCTGCATGAATGTGGCCCCCAAACTATTTCCCTTTTAAAATGCCCCCCAAAAGTGTCATTATCTGAAAGTGGGGATGGGAAGGAGAAAGTGAAGATAATTGTGTTGAAACAAAAAATGTTTCAGGAAGTAGGAAAACTCCTTTCACGGGCTGACTTCAGTGGTGACAACAAACAATACCGTGAGCATGAGTGTAAGACAGCTCGTCCCCAGATCGCCGTCTGCTCTGAGAAAGGGAGCTGGGGGCGACCGCTTCTCAAGTCAATTCTAAGAATAGCATCAGAACAGAATCTGAGTAAGATTCACTATCCAGACATATTCTGCCAAGGAAGCACAGGGTGTGAAATCATCACCTGCACCTACATGTTTCTTCACTAATAAAATGGAGACTATAGTTGCGTCCGGGTTCCTTATATGACACAAGTCGGCCGTTAGCTGTGCATTCTATTAGTGTCAGGACACTCACTGCTGAAAACGTGGAACTTTATTGCCTTCCTCCCTTCCTTCCTCTCTCCTGGCCTTGTAAACTCAGAGCTTCAGAGGCTACAGCATTTTCAAATAATAACACTTCGCTGGTCAGGGGATTTATACTCTGGGAAATCTGGCAAGTTGGAGTTTCAAAATTAAAATTTTGGATTAAAAAATGTTTGAAGCTCAGTAAGGGATAGCAATGTACTCTGTGCATTTCTTCACATGAGTCTTTTAAAAAAAATCTTGGTGAAAATTTTTATGAGGCTAGAATTTCAGAGCTGGAAGGGAACTCTGAGATCAACAGGTCTTCCTTCATTTACCAGATGAGAAAATTGGGGTCAAGAGAGATTAAGATTGTTTCTATTGTTTGCCTTACTGTTTAAATTCAATATTTTAAAAAATAATTGTTAGAATTCAACAAAAGGTATTCTCTTTTAACCAACTGCATTGGCTCTGAGGCTCACGTCTAGTTTCCCTCCACACTTCAGCAAGCCCCCGATTGTCAGTTTGGGTACAGGCCACTTTAGGACTGCAAAGGCTGTCAAATGTTTATTCTGGAATCTAACAATTCCCAGATGTCCATCTATATTCCAGGTTCTGGCTGCAGTCTGATGTGTCAAAGAAAAGAGTGCTAACAGAACAGTGATTTGCAGCAGGACTGTGCCTTCCGTGGGTTTTAAGACAAATTCTCTGTGCTGGCGTCCAGCTCTGTCAGAGCACAACTCTAATCAACCTTGCTAGCTTTAGTCCCTCACCTTCCTCTCCCAGATGCTCATCCTCCTCTCTGTGCCCCCCACCACCCGCCATCTGAGCGAGACCCAGAGCCCAGGGAGGCCCCACCACCTCACCACCCACCCACCCGGTCATCGGGGCCTGGAGATTATACCCTCTCTCTTCCTCCGCTTCCTTCCAGCCTGCTCTCAGCCAAGCCACTGTCCCTCTTAAGAGGGCCAGCGCATCATCTCCAGTCTGTCCTGCACTCCGGGGCCATCGTTCTGAAGCAGTGATCTGATCATGTCACCCTGCTCAAAACCCTCCAGTGTCCACAGCGCTCCACGTGAAGTTCCCACGTCCTCGTGTAGCCTACCAAGCCCTGCGTGGCTCAGCCGTCCGGCCTCAGCCTCCCTGCCTAGGCTCCTAGCTCTGCTGAGCCATCTGAGTCACATACGGTTTGTCCTCCTTTCTCTCACCTAGTCTAGGCCTTTCCACGTGCAGTTTCTGTGGCGTAGAATGGTTTTCTTGCTTTCTTTCTGTTTGCCGCTCTTTCTAGTCACATCTTAGATGTGTCTCTTCCTTTAGAATTCGCTGGGAGCCCCCAAGGCCGGTCAGTTTCCTCCTTTGACTTCTTCTAGGAACAGAGGAAGAATCCACAGTTCCTCTGCTCCCTCTGCACTGCCTCTGTGTCCCCAGCTGGACAGACGTCCTAAAGGACAGGGATGGAGCCTTTTTTTCCTCCACTGCCCTAAAAATCCTCTGTGCTCTGCCAACTTATTTATCCTCTCTCTCCCCTGGCCCTTGGCAACCAATGAGCTTTTAACACCTCCATATTTTTGCCTCTTCCAGACTGTAATATCATTGGAATCATATAGTGCATAGCCTTTTCAGACTGGCTTCTTTCACTTACTAACACGCACTTAAGTTTTCCTTCATGGCTTGATAGCTCATTCCTTTCTAGCACTGAATAATATTCCATTATCTGGATGTATCACAGTTTGCTTACCCATTCACCTATTGAAGGACATCTTGGTGCCTCCAAATTCTGGCAGTTATGAATAAAGTTGCTATAAATACCTGTGTGCAGGCTTTTGTATGGACATAAGTTTTCAGTTCATGTGGGGAGACACCAAGGAGTGTGATTGCTGGATGGATGGTAAGCGCATGTTAGTTTTGTAAGAAGCCACCAAACTGTCTTCCAAACTGGCTGCACCATTTTGCATTCCCACCGGCAATGAATGTTCCTGTTACTCCACATTCTTGCCGACATTTGGTGCTGTCAGTGTTTTGGATTTGGGCCATTCTAATGGGTGTGTGATAGTATCTCATTATTGCTATAAGTTAGAATTCTCCGATGACAGATGATGCAGAACATCTTTTCATGTGCTTATCTGCCATCTATATATCTTACTTGCTGAGGAAACGTGAGCTGTCCCAAGACATGCCCCTGCTCCCGCGCCTCTATTCTGACCACTCTCCACTCTAAGATCACACCGCACAGGCCACCCAGCCGTCAGGACAGGTGAGGTTTCCCGCAGCCAGCAGTGCTCCACACTGGCTCCAACACCCCCCAACATTCTTTAGTTCAACCTCTCTCGTGGCAGAGACCGTATTTAACTACGCAAGACAGGTGACCACCTGATCTCGCGTGAAGCTGTAAGCTCTTTGAGGGGAAGGATCCATCTTTCACACTTTAAAGAAATATTTATTTTTAAAACGTACATATGGTAAAAACCCTGATTTTCTGGTGAATAACTCTATGAGCTTTAACACACACGTGTCTCTGTAACCACCGCCACCACAACCGTGCTCACTTTCACTTCCCTCCAACAACTATTCAGTTAAGACACTGAAGAAAATTGCACCGTGTCTCACCTAAGACATGAACACTCTGCAAAGTGGCAAGTTTTATCATGTGCCTTTTCTTGAATTAAGATTAAAATGCAAATTCTAGCAAGTCCTCTCAGCAACACTGACCAGAGACACTTGGCTGTTTCTCTCACTGGGAATATCCTTCTCTCCTCACAATTCTACCCATACACGCCAGCGCCAGATCAAATGCTCTTTCATGGGGGCGTCCCAAGAGCCTGTATCCATCTCTCCCCTCTCGGAATTCTCCGTTGATGCACCTTGTCCTTTACTGCCGAATACACACACACTGATGACTCACAGTGCCTGTTCCGTCTTTTCTGTAGGATGGGGGCTCTGTGTCTGACTCTCCGTGTGGCTGGCCACGAGCTCTGCCAGGAGCTTGATGAACTCACACCTGCCCCAAGGCTCTTAAAAGCAGAGTGGTTCTAAATGCCCTCCTAGGTCCATTGCCCATCCCCCACCCCGGGAACAGAAATGCAGTGGCACTTTCTGAGCCTTAGTCATCTTGACAGCTAGCGGCTTACACAAGAACCATCGTTGCGTTGGCTAAGGTATAGTCAGCGCACTGGGAGGTTCAGTGTGGGCGACGCGTGGGCAGCGTCTCCTGGAACAAGCAGCCACGTCTCAAGCCTCTCTCCCAGGGGGAAAATCACTGAGTTCCTTCTGCTGAAGGGATTAAGGGTTGAGCACAAGGAACTGCTTGTTGGTCTGGAAATGGAAGGTAAAATAGGTGTCCCAAGGAAGAGAACTATAAATGCCCATCCTGAAAGTTAAGTATGCTTCTCTTACCAATCCTGAAATGGGGAGGGGAAAATTCTACTTAATAGCTGAAAGCACGGGCCGTAAAGTCAATTGGCCAGACTCAAATTTTGATTCTATCACTTTCCCGAGGTATGGGATCCTGACCAGTAACTTCATCTTTTCGAGCTTCACTTTCCTTTCTATAAAACGGGCATACTGGGACTTCCCTGGTGGCGGAATGGATAAAACTCTGCAGTACCAATGCAGGGGGCCCAGGTTCGATCCCTGGTCAGGGAACTAGATCCCACTTGCATGCTGTTACTAAGAGTTTGCATGCCACAACTAAGGAGCCCGCCTGCCGCAACTAAGGAGCCCATGTGCTGCAACTAAGGAGCCTGCCTTACTAACACCCAGCACAACCAAATAAAAAAACCAAAACAACAACCAAAAAACCCGGCATACTAATACTTTTAAAAAATAGTTGTCAAGATTAAATTAAATGAGATGGATCCCGTGAAGCACTAAACACAGTACTTGGGACACAACAGATACGTATAAAACAGTAGCTACTATATTTATTCTTGCTGTTGTTATGCTCTCTACCTTTCATAAGGCATTTCAAGCATTAATACATTATTTCATTTGATCTTCATAGTTATTCTGAGATGGAACATTAATCCTATGCCAAGGCAGAACCAAAGCTCAGAGCATCATTGGTGACCTGGTTTTGTGGTCCCTCTGGCGAGACCACAGCACCAGACTCTGAGCTTCTGGTGGAACTCAGAAATCGAAAACAGTCTCTCTACTTCCAGCACTTGGCCCAGGAAGGGAGAAGGGGTCCAACACTCAGGGCTGGCTGGCGGGTGGAAAGGTGGGGGAGCTCCAAGAGGCAAGCCAGTTGTAAAGTTAAGAAGACACTCAAGGCCACCGGGTGGGTGAAGCCACAGATGCTGGTAAATTATCCAAGGAAGCTAAGATTCCAAATGGCATTTTGCCAACCAATTTAACATTTACACTTTAAGCTATCAATTCTACCCCCAAGCCTGGAAGTTTGATTGCCAAGAACAGCATGGTCAAAAACACAAGGTGAAAAAGAGAGCAGAATCAATTTTTGTTTCATGTTGAGAATGTGCTGTTTTCAGCATGAAAACCTGGGAAAAGGATGCAAAGAATGGCAAGCTTCTCCCAGCTGACAGCGCACTTACTGTGGTGGATGTGGGCAGGGCGGAGGCCCCCTTAAGGAGGGAAGAGAGCTTTGGAGGCCCAGTGGGGCAAAGATGTCCTCTGGGAAGGCCTGACCAGGCACCACTGCCTCTGCATCACTTGGGGTGGGCATGCAAGGCTGGGCACAGGGAGGCTGGCTGGGGTAGGGAAAAAGTAGGGGACCTCAAGGGAGGCAGTTTGGTTCATTAGCAGTAACTCTATTTAGGATCTTTTTTAAAAGCTTGGGGCAGGGGCAAACCTGCAAAGACAAACAAGAGGTAATATTGTAAAATATATGTTCAGATATGAAGTAGGGAATTGTTCTGCTTGAGAGCCGGTGGATATCTATTTCAGACAAGGCATCCAGTCCCAGAGATTCTGTGGCCTGATGGGCGGGGCAGGTGCCATTCTTGGGCTGGATAAAAGAAAGATGATCCTGAAAGGAGGTGAAGATATTCAATTTCAGGCAGCTCTGTGTCAGGCACGTACCTTCCTTCTGATTTCTGCAGACACCAGCTGGCTGGGGGAGGGGAAAGATAGGCAGGAAGAATGAAGAGAGGATCTCCCCAGCCCTGGAGGAAAACAGGGGAAGCCAGAGGGAGGAAGTCATTCTGGGTTCAAAGAAATCAACTTAGAAAGCTTCCCTTATAAAAATAGCCATTGGCAAATCCTAGTCTATTTATATCACCAATCCAAGGTCACTATCAGGATCCTGGGCTGAATCACAAGACCCAGTAAATAATCCTCACAAGTATGGGGTGCTGGCTGCCTGATTTACAGAAAGATATTTGAAACACCACGGGAGCAACTAAGTCCGGGAAAATTTGAGCGCTGGCACCAGAAGGTGCACTTGCAAGTGGATCTCACTTTACATAAATAGATAGGTTCCTGAAAAGTTGGCTCTAAAATGAATTCAATTAACGGAGTCATATTTTCCTAGTGAATCACATTTTAAAACCAGAGATGGATTAGGGTAGGGGTGGCTGAACAAACACAACAAAACAATGAGGACCCTAAGACTAAACAAAAACCACCCTTCATTCACCAAACTTTAAAATGGCACTTACTTAAAAGGCCATTATAAATGCTCATAAAATACGAACGATTTGTCAGCAAACATATGCCTAGCGCCTGTGACACACAAGAGTTTGCACCAGGCTTTGTGAGGGCTCCGACGGCTCCAGCGCCTGCCCCTTGGGAGCTCACAATCTGGGACTTTAAAGAAAATGGCACTGAACAGTCATGTTCCATCACAAAAACATCCCCCTGTATGGAGACGAGCGGTGTGCAAGGGGTCGCCTGGCCCTCTAAGTGCTATCTGGCCTTGGAACAGCTCTGCCTCTTTCCTGCCAGGAGGAGCCAGACCAAGCTGGCCTCTAAATATGCCTTTTCAAACCCTCCGTTTACAAGTTAAAAGCTGCTGGCCATGTGGTACTGTGTCATAACTGCTATTTATTTAACTAACTTGAAAAATAAGAAAAGGAAAAAAAACAATGATCTGGGCACTTTATAAATAAGAAGAGTTAAGGTACTTAAAGCTCTCTGAGAAGTTAAAGGCCGTACAACCCAAGGGGTTGTTATTTTAAACTTTAAAGGACATTTGTTCAGGGATCTGTTTGTTTGGAAAAGGCCTGCCTCCTTCTACTTGATGTTCTCTCGCACACAGAATACTGGTCATTGGTGACAGGAACAGACACCTAATTTGTTATTAGTTCCGTAATTGCAGATCAGGGCATACTGAGTTTAAACAAGGGACGACACACTTCTGGCACTGATAAAATGGTATCTCTGTGCTAATGACAATGTTGCCAGCAACTATAGGCACAGAATTGGGGGACATTAGCTCAAAAGGTGCTATATCCCTTAGACACTGCATGGCCCAGGAACTGGTACCACACTGGGGGCCTGTCAACAGCTAGTAGAAGTGAAACTTCTCCTGGCATTTTTGACTTAGCCCTGAAAGTGTACGAAATAACCAGTGCATTTTTTAAAAAAATACTTTCTGTTTCATAATTATGAACAAAGCTATGGCAGAGACTGCTGGTTATCCTAATATCCATTCTTTCCTTCTTCTTTTAACTGACAGAATTCCTCCCAGTTTTGTTTTGTTTTTGCGGTACGCGGGCCTCTCACTGTTGTGGCCTCTCCCGTTGCGGAGCACAGGCTCCGGACGCGCAGGCTCAGCGGCCATGGCTCATGGGCCCAGCCGCTTCACGGCATGTGGGATCTTCCCGGACCAGGGCACGAACCCATATCCCCTGCATCGGCAGGCGGACTCTCAACCACTGCGCCACCAGGGATGCCCTCCTCCCAGTTTTTTACTAGCAAGATACAGGGCTGCCCTGGAGACAACATTTCCCAACCTGCCTTACAGTACTGATGGTCATGTGACTAACTGCCGGCCAATGGGAGGCAAGCAACTTTCAGGTCATGCCCTTTAAAAGGGAAATCGTTTGCCCTCAACTTCCTCTCTTTCCCCCTTTCCAGAGGGTGGACTTGGCATTGCCAAGCCAGCTTTGACAACACCCAGCAGGGTTTCTTAATCCTGAAGTCCAGAGACTGCAAAGGGGTCCATAAATAAAATTGTTGGCCTATAAACTTGGATGGGGAAAAAAGCTATACAACTTTATTTTCACTAACTTCTATTTGAAATTTAGCATTTCCTTCAGTTATCAGGTAGGGAAAAAAATATAGTATATTAGCAGTATCCAAGACTCTGTCAGCAACAGAGTCTTGGATACAAATACAAATATTTACAAATATTCTCATACCACACGATATTTGTTATGGATTATCTTGAAATATTATATGAACTCGTCAATATTTTTTTATTGTTTTAAATAAATTTATTTTTGGCTACGTTGGGTCTTCGTTGCTGCACACCGGCTTTCTCTAGTTGCGGCACACCGGCTTTCTCTAGTTGCGGCAAGTGGGGGCTACTCTTCATTGCAGTGTGTGGGTTTCTCATTGCTGTGGCTTCTCTTCTTGCGGAGCATGGGTTCTAGGCCCGTGGCCTTCAGTAGTTGTGGCTCGCGGGCTCTACAGCACAGGCTCAGTAGTTGTGGCACACGGGCTTAGTTGCTCCGCAGCATGTGGGATCTTCCTGGACCAGGGCTGGAACCCGTGTCCCCTGCATTGGCAGGTGGATTCTTAATCACTGCACCACCAGGGAAGTCCACTCATCAATATTTTGAAATTATAGTAGTCATTATACTTGCCCCTAGATCATTATTTGATGTATTAATAAAGCATATATTATGAGCTTGTTTCATTTTTCATTACTTTGATAATTGTATTTCAACGTAATTATTTTCCTTTGTAATTCTATGAATTTTATCTTACACATTTAAAAATATCACTCAAAAAAAATATTACTCTGTGAAGTGGTCTGTAGGCTTTGTCACACTGCCAAAGGGATCCATCACACACACAAAAAATATTGTGAAGCCTTACCTAGGGAGTGGCAGAGCAGTAATATTTAAGGAACTCAGGTCCATGGATGACCTTGTACAGCAGAGCCACCCTTCAAGTTCTGGACCACTCCTCTAGAGCAGGGCTGCCCAACAGAACTTTCTGTGATGACAGAAATGTTCTATATGTGCCTTTCAATATAACAGCCTCAGTCAAGTGGCTACTGAGCATTTGAAATAAGGCCACTACAATGCACCCTTTGATACCTCAGCTGGTAGAGCGGAGGACTGCAGAGGTGAAATGAGGCCAGTACAACTGAGGAGCTACATTTTAAATTTTATTTAATTTTAACTCATTTAAATGCAAACAGCCACATGTACCTAGGGGCTACCATGCTGGGTAACACAGCTCTAGACTGTTATATGAGAGAGAAACACATTTCTGTCTGGTTTGAACTGCCACATTTTGGGGTCTCTCTGTTACAGTACTTTAACCTATACCTTAACTAATATGGAAGTCAACTACACCTTAACTAATACCTGGAGTCAATAATAATAAATATACTAGGGATGGAAGGCACATTTGTAGATACAACAGGTAAAGAAACTCATTAACTGAAACCAAGATTTAGAACAGGAAATTTCTATTTACAAAGCATTCCCGTGCACATTATTTTACCTGCTGCCTCTAATCACCCTGGGCTTATTATTGCACCTGTCTTACTCTCAAAGAGGTTAGGCAACTTTGTTGAAGTTACAAAGATGGTAGAGCCAGAAGTCAACTCCAGATCTTACGACCACACCTTGTGCTTTCTAGCCTTTCAAATGCCTCTGGATGGAGGTCGACAGTCAGCAGTCAGCAGTGACCCAGCAGCTGCAAAAGACCTACAGCCAGCACTTAGCCACCCCACCCCTCTCCTAGATGCCCATTTGCCTCTAGGGCACACAGAGCTGTCAAGTCATTTTTCTGGCCCTGTGGGCTGTGTGATGCTGCAGGCACCTGAATTTCCCAAATTCCTGGCAAAGTGCCCATTTCCTTTGGCGTCTATTGTCTTACAAGGACTCCTGAGTGCTGGGAATGGTGACTAAAACACTCTTCCTCAAGTCCAGGTGAGGACTTGGTCTTTTCAGCAAACCTTACTGCAAGTCATTTCAATGACAGCTCATTTTCCTCCCTTTGAAATTAGTTCAAAGAACACTATTATTTTAGAACAACAGCCAAACATAGTAATACATTATAATTTTATCAGTTAACAAAAGGACCATGTCTTAAATTCTAAACAACCTAGACACCAAAAGGAGAAAAGCCAATACTGAGGTGTGACTACACCCCACATCTCAAGCTTCCATGTGGAGGCCAGGCAACACCCACCCTGCTTGCTGTCAGTCTTGGTTCTATTTGCCAGCACACCCTTCTGTTCCCTAGGCCCATAGAACTCCTACTTATCCTTCAAAAACCCAGTCTGTCCATTCTCATTATCACTTCTTCCATTTTGTTTTGTTCTTTTAAAAAAGTTTTCATTTGATTCTAAGTTATATATGAGCAAAGTTTAAAAAGCCAAATAATTCCAAGACGTGTTATGAAAAATAGCAGGCCTCCACCTTCTACTCCCCATGGTGAGTTACCTGATGCCATTCAAGTATTAACCTCTATGTTAAAATAATACGTCTACAATATCGTGACATAAGAAATATATATATTTGGTCATTCCAATGACTGAACTATATTTCTCATACATATGTGGTCTTCATCCATGGTTCTTGGCTCACAGCTCCCAAAAACCTTGGAATTTCCTGAGTGATAAGAGCAATGGGAGTATCTTTTCTTATAATATTTGGTCTCTTGTCCTCAGTTCCTGAAAACTCTTCAGAATCATAAAGGTGAAATGGGTGTCAAGTCCCTTTCCACCCTAACTGGGTTCATGTTTTAATTTATTTTTTGGCCACGCTGCGCAGCCTGGGAAATCTTAGTTCCCCCACTGGGGATTGAACCCAGGGTACCACAGTGAAAGCACCGAGTCTTAACCATGGGACAGCCAGAGAATTCTGGGTTCATGTTAATAAGGTGACTTGTGGAAATCTCCTAAAGATGGGGGCAGGGGACTGGTTGCCAGGGGAACTAACCATGAATAGAGGACTGTAATTTTCAGTTCCACCCCCTGATTTCCAGGGAGGGGAGGAGCGGCTGGAGGCTGAATCGTTCACCAATGGCTAATGATTTAATCAATCATGCCTATGTAATGAAGCCTCCATAAAAACCCAGGAGGAGGGGGCTCAGAGAGCTTCCATGGTTGGTAAACTAGATTGCTTCCATGTGCCAGCATGCCAGGCCCCATACTCCACAAGGACAGAAGCTCCTTTGTTTAGGACCTCGTTCTATGTATCTATTCTTCTGGCTCTTGATTCATATCCTTTAATATCCTTTGTAATAAACTGGTAACCTAGTAAGTTGGTTTCTTGAGTCCTGTGAGCTGCTCTAGCAAATTAACTGAACCCAAGGAGGGGGTTGTGGGAACCTCTGATGTAGAGCCAGTCAGTCAGAAGTACACGTAACAACCTGGACTTGTGATTGGCATCTGAAGCAGGGGGCAGTCTTATGGGACTGAGCCCTTAACCTGTGCAAACAGTGTCAGAATTGAGTTGAACTGTAGGACACCCACCTGGTGCTGGAGAATTGCTTAGTGTGGGGAAACCATTACCCTACATTGGGATTGGGTACAAAATTCTGTATTGATTTAATGTCTGTATTGTTACTTCTTGACTTTTTTTTTTTTTTTTTCAGGTTTAAGCATTATATGTCTATTTCTCTTTTTGGTAAGTGAGGATTTAGCTCTCTTCCACTGTTAAGCACGCCCTTACCCCTGTGATCACAAATTCTTACCTTCCTATCCTCTCATCCTTACATTTTATAATTCCGATTAGATCAAAGTCTAATCGCTATATTTAGGTGAACTGTGTAATATGCTAGGATTACTTTTTTTCCCCTTCTACAACATTGCTTTCTCTGGAGTTAACAATTGCCTTTTTTTGTTTGTTTTATTTCGTTCCTAAGTACTTTCCCGTAATTTAATCCTAAACTTTCTGCAGTTATCTAAATCTCCTAACTATATGCTCAGACACATTAGGTATTCAAGCAATTTCATTTCCTTAACAAAATCTGTGCTAGAGACTTACGGCCTAGTCCAATCTGTTCTAGTTGCCCTTAGTGCTTCAGGCACAACTGTAATCCTGAGCTTTCCCCTCACCATTATTCTGAGGGCTCCTTTGACCCTCTCCTGTGTACCATTCCCCACTTCCTACATTCCACGTCTTCCTCTTCCTTGGTTTACTCTTTTGTTCTTCTGGAGTTCATCCTTCAGTGGTTTCCTCAGAAAGGGTGAACAGAAGGTAAATTTTTTGAGATCTTACATATTTGAAAATATCTTTACCTTCACACTCAATTGACTGTTTGGCTGGATATAGAATTGTAGATTAGAAATAATTTTCCTTCATGGTTTGAAAGCACTGTTCCATTGATCTCTGGTTTCCAGTGTAGTTACTGAGAAGGAAAAAACTAATCAGATTTTTAAAATTCTTTATATATGACCTTTTCTTTCTTTAAGCTGTAGGTATTTTTTGACCCCAGTGTTCTGAAATTTCACTGTGATGGGCCTTGGTGTTAAGCCTATTGTTATTCTCTGTTCTGGGCAGTCAGTAGGCTCTTCCAATCTAGAAACCGTATTTCTCAATTTTCAGAAATTTTATTTAATTCCTTCTTTATTTTTTCTGGTCCGTTTCCTCTTTCCTTCTGGAACCTATATTATTTGGATGCTGGCACTCCTAGCCTGACCCACTAATTTGCTTATCTTTTCTCCCCTATCTTCCATTTCTCTGTCCTTTTGTTTTAATTTCTGAAAGATATTCTGAATTTCATTGTCAGATTCTTCTACTGAATTTTAAACTTATATTTTTAATTTCTGAGAGCTCTTTTTAATTATCTGAATATCCATTTTTATAGCCTTTTACTCTTGTTTCATGAATATAATACGTCTCTTATCTCACTGAGAACCTAAATGATGGTGGAATTTTTAGGAATACATGAAATTTTCATCTCCTGGCATAACCTATTTCCTTCAAATTTAGTTTAGTCTCTGTCTTTCAACTCAGATGTCAAGTAATACTTGGTGTCTGCTTCTATTCAAGGAGGTACTTGACTTTAAGTCCCCCGTGGACCTCACTGTGGGGCCGTCTGGCTGAGCTGTCATTTCAGAGCTCCTGACGTTTTCTCTTTAGGGGTGGTCAGATTCCCAGGAGGAGGATCATCCACTCTCCCATCTGGAAGGTATTTAAGCTGGAGGACCTGTGTTGTGGGAGCCCAGGATGAGGAGAAGGTCTGATTTCTCTGTATTTGATACGTAAACATTCATTTAATCCCATGTTTTCAGTGATACATCCTATTTTCAACTTTGGCTGGTGTGTCCTAGTCTAGAAACCCTGTTTTACTCTGACCAGAAAGTAAAATTTCAGTTTCTTAACCAAAGTTGTGCAAAGCTAGGGTGGGGATCTAATTGCTTCTTACAGACAGACTTTCAACTAACCCTCCTGTTTAAAGTCTCATATTTACTTCCCATTTTCAGATGTATCTACTGCCCCCAATTCCCAAGTCTTCAGGTGGTTCTAAGGAAAATATTGGCTTTCTCTACTGGCTGGCTTAGAATTTAACCTTCTTGTTGTCCATTTGTCTTGGTCAGTTCAGGCTGCTATAGCAAAGATACTATAGATTTGGTGGCTTAACCAACAAACTTTTATTTCTCAAAGACTTGGAGGCTGAGAAATCCAAGGTCAAGGTACCAGCAGATTTGGTGTCTGGTGATGGTCTACTTCCTAGTTTACTGATGGCCCTCTTCTCACTTTGTCCTCACAAGGTAGAAGGGGCAAGGGAGCCCTCTAGGGTCTCTTTTAGAAGGGGCTAATCCCATTCATGAAAGCCCCACCCTCATGACCTAATCTCCTCCCAAAGGCCCCACCTTCAAATACTATCACACTGGGGACTGGGTTACAACATATCAATTCTGGGGGGACATTCAGTCCACAGCACCACCTTTCCAGATTCCAAATTTTTTGTTGTTATTTGCTCTCCCATTCTTACTATCTTTGAAGGTTTTAAAAAATATTCTCTTTACTGTGATTTTAGGACATTACAGGAGAAATAATAAATAAATAAATATGCTTAATCAACTTTTTTTGAGTATTCACATGGTTCAAGTTTCAGAAGGAAAAAAGCATATATAATTATGTCTCCCTCCCATCCTTAATGACCAGCCAGCCACCCAAGATCCCTCTCAGGAAGAAAACAGTGTTATTGATTTCTGGTGTCCTTCCAGTCTACCTTTATCATTTTAGATCCTACTCTATATTATCAGCCTATTTGTATCATTTTAGACTTCGCTTTATTACTAAAGTACCTTTCACAATGCACTAAGAACTTCTTGAGGAAACAGATAAAAGAAACCTAGCTCCTTGGGGAGGATGAGAACAATGATAAAGTTTATCTTTATAGTTCCTTCCACTTTATGTACATTTTCCCACCTTTTATGGCCCTTTTCACTGCCTCAGACACTAAGAAGTGACCACAAAAGCTTCTCCCCACCTATTATTAAACTAGCTCCGCAAGAAAGGATCTGATAAACTGTTCTCATGTGAATGACTAATACAGCCTACTCTGTCAATCTTCCCCAAAGTGGCCGAACTTTCAGAGGAGATAAAACTTAAGGCCAAAGGAATCAAACTCTAGCAGCTGCCATTTTGAGAGCTGCCCAAGACAACCGGTCAGTTTTGCCAAGACGTGCTGTTACTAGGACTATGCTTACCAGGAAAATTAGGTCAAGCCAGAGTGGACTCTCAACACTAGACAATTTCAAACCAAGCAAACACCAAAGAAGCTCTCTCTTAATATAATGAGCAACAAAGCTGAATAGGCCAAGTTAAACCTTTCTACATTATAAAAAATAATCATTTTCCATCTAAATGATAATGGGAAACATTACTAAATAACAAAATTACCATGAAGTAAATTTAAATCAAAATAAAAATAATCCACAAATTATGCCTTTTAAAGTGAGTATAAAGAAATGTACGTGAAACCAAGATAGCAAAATGCTGACTTCCAGCTCCGACTATAATAAAGTAGATGGTATCAGACTTACTTTCTTGCCATAAACAATAATAAAAACAACAAATACATATAATAACTGTTACCAGGCTCAGAGAGCAACCAGTACAGGAACTCAAGCAGAGAGCAATGGTTTTGATAAGAGTGACAAGGCAAAAATCAAAGTTTGATGCTGCTGAGGCTGCTGGGATTTGGGGAGCAGGTAGCAGGGATGGGTAAAACTTAGAAAGGGAACCCGGAAACCTACATGGAAATTGCCCTTGGATCCCTGGCTAACTCTTGGGCTGCAGAGTAAAGAGTGAGACTTCTAAATGTTTGGAAGAAAGCTCGGACACTGAAGCTGAGACAGAGTGAAAATGCCAGATGTTAAACGTACTGGAGAGATGTTGGATTTTGCCCCAAGTCAGAGTGGAAGACATAGGTGAATACACCAAACATTTATTTACAACTCAGAAAGACCTCCTCCAAGGTTATCAACCATACTTAGGATTTAAGGGGAACACTAAAATAGATCTTCCCTAGAAGCCCAAAGCAGACCTTAGCAGAACCAAAGTGAACTTCTAGTAACTTAGCTGACTGAACAAATTTAAACACCCTAGAATACTATAACATAATGTAGGGCAAATCTATCATTCACAGTGTACAGCGTACAATAAAAAATTATTAAATATAGCCCTGTGCAAAAAACTTATAAAAAATGACCCAATTATCAAAAGATAAAATGGTGACTAGAAATAGATCAGAGGTAATCCAGATATTAGATTTAGCAGACAAGGAGTTCAAAATAACATAATTAATATATTAAAAAAAGATAGAAAAGCTGGATGAAAAGATAGAATATTTGAACTTAAAATTTACCAAAAAAAAAAAAAAAAAAATCCAAAAACACTTTCCAGAACTTCCAAAGACGACAACTGAAATAAAGAACTCATTGGCTGCATTAACAGTGGACTGGATACAGAAGTAGACAGGATTAGTGAGCCAGGAGATAACTCAATATTAAATATCCAAAATAAAGCACAGAGGAAAAAAAAAAGAATTACAATTACATCTAAAAGAAAAACATATACTCTGAAAACTGTAAGACACTGATGAACGAAACTGAAGATATCACAAATAAATGGAAAGAAACACCATGCTCATGGATTGGAAGAATTAATATTGTAAAAATGACCATACTACCTAAAGAAATCTACAGATTCAATGTAGCCCCTATCAAAATACTCATGGCATTCTTCACAGAACTACAACAAATAATCCAAAAATTTGTATGGAACTACAAAAGACCCCAAATAGCTAAAGCAATCTTGAGAAAGAAGAACAAAACTGGAAGTTTCACATGCCCTGATTTCAAACTATACTACAAAGTTACAGTAATCAAAACAGTATGGTACTGGCACAAAAACAGACATAAAGATCAATTGAACAGAATAAGGAGCCCAGAAATAAACCCACACACATACGGTCAATTAATCTACAACAAAGGAGGCAAGAACAGACAATGGGGAAAGGAAAGTTTCTTCAATACATGATGCTGGGAAAACTGAACAGCTACATGAAAAAGAATAAAACTATACCATCTGCTTATACCACACAAAAAATAAAGTCAAAACGAATTAAAGATTTAAAGGTAAAACCTGAAACGATAGAACTCCTAGAAGAAAACAGGCAGTATGCTCTTTGACACTGGTCTTAGCAATATATTTCTGAATCTATCTCCTCAGGCATAAAAAATAAAGAAATAGGACCACATAAAACGAAAAAGCTTTTTCACAGCAAAAGAAACCATCAACAAAACAAAAAGGTAACCTACTGAATGAAGAAAATATTTGCAAATCAGATGTCCGATAAGGGGTTAATATCCAGAATATATAAATAACTCATACAACACAATGAAAAGAACACAAATTACCTGATTAAAAAATGGGAAGAGGACCTGAATAGACCATTTTCCAAAGAAGACATACAGTTGGCCAACAGGCACAAGAAAAGATTCTCAACATCACTAATCATCAGGGAAATGCAAATCAAAACCACAATGAGGTATCACCTCACGCCAGTTAGAATGGCTATCAAAAAGACAAGAAATAACAAGTGTTGCTGAGAAAGTAGTGAAGAGGAAACCCTTGTGCACTGTTACTGGGAATGTAAATTGATACAGCCACTATGGAAAACAGTATGGAGGTTCCTCAAAAAATTAAAAATAGAACTACCATCCAATCCAGAAGTCTCACTTCTGGATATTTATCCAAAGGAAACAAAAACAGTAATTTACAAAAATATATGTAATCCCTATGTTCACTGCAGCATTAATTACAATAGCCAAGATATGGAAGCAACCAAAGTGTCCATCAGCAGATGAATGGATAAAGATGTGGTATGTATGTATGTGTGTGTGTATACATACATACACACACACACACACACACACACACACACACACACGATGGAGTATTTCTCAGGGATAAAAAAAGAATGAAATCTTGCCATTTGTGACATGGATGGACTTAGAGGATATTAGGCTAAGTAAAACAAGTCAGAAAGGACGACAAATACTGTATGTTTTTACTTATATGTGGAATCTGAAAAAAATAAAATAAAACAAAAATAGACTCATAGATACAGAGAACAACCTAGTGGTTGCCAGAAGTGAGGGGGTGGGAAAACAGAAAAAAATAAGTGAAGGGGATTAAGAGGTACAAAGTAGGGGCTTCCCTGGTGGCGCAGTGGTTGAGAGTCCACCTGCCGATGCATGGGACATGGGTTTGTGCCCCGGTCCGGGAAGATCCCACATGCCATGGAATGGCTGGGTCCGTGAGCCATGGCCGTTGAGCCTGCGCGCTCAGAGCCTGTGCTCCACAACGGGAGAGGCCACAACAGTGAGAGGCCCACATATCGCAAGTTATAAAATAAATAAGTCATGAGGATGTAAAGTACAGCACAGGGAAAATAGTCAATAATATTGTAATAACTTTGTGTGGTGTGCAATCAATATGTTGTACACCTGAAATTAATATAATATTGTAAGTCAGCTACACTTCAATTAGAAAACTGTTTATTTTTGAATTCTACAATATTCATTGTATGTTATAATCTGTTTAAATGAAAAGAAAAATCTCTGTCTATTCATTATTGTCTTTCAAGCAAATAGCTACTTATGCTATAATATGGAAATTATACACTCTTCAAAGCCAGAACAATATGAAACTGATCAAAATGCAACAGTGATAATAAATTCAATTAGTGACATCTACTTTTCATTGGATAACACATGAAATAACAAATTAAGTGATACAAAAAATGAATTATGTTTTGCTAAGAATTTTTCAAATTGACATGTTTTAACACTATACTGATATAATATTGTAATGGTTTCTGAACATATTATATTTGAATAAGCCACAATAAAATGTCAACCATTAAAAAAAGAAAGTAATACAGATTTGAGACATGGTCAAATGATCTAACATGCATGTAATTAGACTCCTATACAGGAAAAAGAGAGAATGGGAAAGAAACCAAATTTGACAAAATAATGGCAAATAATATTCCAAGCCTGAGGAAACATATCTGCCCCACAGATTCAAGCTCAGTGATTCTCAGGTAACATAAATATAAAGAGAACCAAATCCAGGTACACTACTAAATGATAAAAAGTAAAGATAAAGTCTTAAAAGTAGCCAATGGAAAAAAATAGACATTACCTTTTGGGAAACAATAATACAAAAAAATATTTCTTAAGAGAAATGACATAAGGCAAAAGATTTGAAAAGTTCTGAAAGAAAAAAAAGTCAGTCAAAAATTCTATACCCAAGGAGAATGACCTTTAAAAAGGAACGCAAAGTAAAGATGCTCTCAGAAAAACAAAAACAAAGTATTCATCATTTCTTACAGAGAACTGCTCTACAAGTAATACTACAGGATATTTACTATGACAAATACGTTATAGGCTGTTTTTCAGGTTGAAAGGCAAGTGATCTGATATGGAAGTATACAGTCATAAGAAGGAATCAACAGCTCTAAAATGGTAAATATATGGATAACTATAAATATTAATGACTATTAAAAGCAACAATGATAATAAAGTCTTGTGGGGTTTGCTACTTATGTAGAAATCAAGTATATGGCAATTATAGCCAAAAAATGGTAAAAAGTAAATAGAATGCACTACTTTAAGTTTCTTGCATTGTTTAAAAGATGATAAAGTAAGTTGTAAAAGATTAATTTGGAAATTTCTACAGTAACCACTAATAGATTGATATATAAAGGTATAACAAAAATGTTAGTAGAAAAAATAGAATTAAAAAATTCTTGACTAGTTAAAATAGAGCCAGAAAAAAGGAATAAAGGAAGAAAATACAAAACAAACAAATATAAAAGAAAGGACAAGAAAATTAAACCTAACTATAGCAGTAATTACATTAAATGTAAATGGAATAAACAATCTCATGAAAAGACAAAGGCTGGTTGGTTTAAAAAAAACATACAACTGCAACTAAAAAAAATCCCCCAGCAGCTGGTAGTTTACAAGAAATACAGCCTAATGTTTTTTGTTTTTTTGTTTTTTTTTACAAGAAATACACTTTAAATACAATGGTTGAAAGTAAATGATTTATATCATGCAAGTATTAACAACAAAAGTTTTGCCATTATATTAATATTAGATAAATAGATGTTAAAGTAAGAAATATTATGACAGGTAATGAGGCATTTCACAATGATAAAAGGGTCAATGCAACAGAAAGATATCACTACCTGGAACATGTATGCATCAAATAATAGAGCTTTAAAAGAAAGAAAACAATGTTGAGAAGAAAAATCAAGGTATAGACAAATCTACAGTCATAGCTGGGGATTTTAATACACCTCTCTAACTGACAGAATAAGCACACAAAATACTTCTAACAAAAGAAGCTAGAAAAAGAATTAAATTAAAAACAAATAGAAGTAAGAGAATAATAAACATAAGAGCAGAAATCAATGAAAGAGAAAACAGAAATAACAGAAAATCAAGAAAGCCCAGAATAGGTTATTCTAAAAGATAAATAATTCAACAAAGTTGCAGGACACAAAATCAACACCCAAAAACCAGTTGCACTTCTATACACTAACAATGAATAATCCCAAAAGAAAATTAAGAACACAACTTCATTTAACATATCATCAAACGGCGGAGTAGAAGGATGTGCTCTCACTCCCTCTTGCGAGAGCACTGGAATCAAAACTAACTGTTGAACAATCAGCAACAGGAAGACACTGAAACTCACCAAAAAAGATACCCCACATCCAAAGACACAGGAGAAGCCACAGTGAGACTACAGGAGGGGCGCAATCACAATAAAATCAAATCCCGTAACTGCTGGGTGGGTGACTCACAGACTGGAGAACACTCACACCACAGAAGTCCACCCACTGGAGTGAAGGTTCTGAGCCCCACGTCAATTCCCAACCTGGGGTTCCAGCAATGGGAGGAGGAATTCCTAGAGAATCAGACTTTGCAGGCTAGCGGGATTTGATTGCAGGACTTTGACAGGACTGGGGGAAACAGAGACTCGACTCTTGGAGGGCACACACAAAGTAGTGTGCGCATGGGGACCCAGGAGAAGGAGCAGTGACCCCACAGGAGACTGAACCAGACCCACCTGCTAGTGTTGGAGGGTCTCCTGCAGCGGTAGGGGGTGGCTGTGTCTCACTATGAGGACAAGGACACTGGAAGCAGAAATTCTGGGAAGGACTCCTTGGCGTGAGCCCTCCCAGAGTCCACCATTAGCCCCACCAAAGAGCAGGTAGGCTCCAGTGTTGGGTCGCCTCAGGCCCAACAACCAACAGGGAGGGAACCCAGCTCCACCCATTAGCAGACAAGCGGATTAAAGTTTTACTGAGCTCTGCCCACAAGAGCAACACCCAGCTCTACCGCCCACCAGTCCCTCCCATCAGGAAGCTTGCACAAGCCTCTGAGACAGCCTCATCCACCAGAGGGCAGACAGCAGAAGCAAGTAAGAACTAGAATCCTGCAGGCTATGGAACAAAAATCACATTCACAGAAAGACAGACAACATGAAAAGGCAGAGGACTTTGTACCAGATGAAGGAACAAGATAAAACACCAGAAGAACAACTAAATTAAGTGGAGATAGGCAACCGTCCAGAAAAAGAATTCAGAATAATGATAGTGAAGATGATCCAGGACCTCGGAAAAAGAATGGAGGCAAAGATCGAGAAGATGCAAGAAATGTTTAACAAAGACCTAGAAGAACTGAAGAACAAACAGAGATGAACAATACAATAACTGAAATGAAAAATAGACTAGAAGGACTCAACAGCAGAATAACTGAGGCATAAGAACGGATAAGTGACCTGGAAAACAGAATGGTGGAATTCATTGCTGTGAAACAGAATAAAGAAAAAAGACTGAAAAGAAATGAAGACAGCCTAAGAGACCTCTGGGACAACATTAAGTGCAACAACATTCGCATTGTAGGGGTCCCAGAAGGAGAAGAGAAAGAGAAAGGACCTGAGAAAATATTTGTAGAGATTATAGTCGAAAACTTCCCTAACATGGGAAAGGAAATAGCCACCCAAGTCCAGGAAGCATAGAGAGTCCCATACAGGATAACCCCAAGGAGAAACACGCCAAGACACAAAGTAATCAAATTGGCAAAAATCAAAGACAAAGAAAAATTACTGAAAGGAGCAAGGGAAAAACGACAAATAACATACAGGGGAACTCCCCTATGGTTAACAGCTGATTTCCCAGCAGAAATTCTACAAGCCAGAAGGGAGTGGCATGACATATTTAAAGTGATGAAAGGGAAGAACCTACAACCAAGATTACTCTATGAAACAAGGATCTCATTCAGATTTGATGGAACAATCAAAAGGTTTACAGACAAGCAAAAGCTAAGAGAATTCAGCACCACCATACCACCTCTACAACAAATGCTAAAGGAACTTCTCTAAGTGGGAAACACAACAGAAGAAAAGGACCTACCAAAATCAAACCCAAAACAATTAAGAAAATGGTAATAGGAACATACATACGGATCATTACCTTAAGCGTGAATGGATTATATGCTCCAACCAAGACACAGGCTCACTGAATGGATACAAAAACAAGACCCATATATATGCTGTCTACAAGAAACCCACTTCAGACCTAGGGACACATACAGGCTGAAAGTGAGGGGATGGAAAAAGATATTCCATGCAAATGGAAATCAAAAGAAAGCTGGAGTTGCAATACTCATATCGGATAAAATAGACTTTAAAATAATGAATGAGACAAGGAAGGACACTATATCATGATCAAGGGATCGATCCAAGAAGAAGACATAACAATTATAAATATATATGTACCCAACACAGGAGCACCTTGATACATACGGCAACTGCTAACAGCTATAAAAGAGGAAATCGACACTAACACAATAATAGTGGGGGACTTTAACACCTCGCTTACACCAATGGACAGATCATCCAAACAGAAATAAGGAAACACAAGCTTTAAATGACACACTACACCAGATAGATTTAATTGATATTTAGACGTCATTCCATCCAAAAACAGCAGATTATACTTTCTTCTCAGGTGTGCACAGAACATTCTCCAGGAATATTAACGAACTGAAGAATAAAAAGCATATGATCATCTCAATAGATGCAGAAAAAGCTTTTGACAAAATTCAACACCAATTTATGATAAAAACTCTCCAGAAAGAGGGCACAGAGGGACCTACCTCAACATAAGAAAGGCCGTATACGACAAACCCAGAGCAAACATCATTCTCAATGGTTAAAAACTGAAACTATATCCTCTAAGATCAGGAACAAGACAAGGATGTCCACGCTCACCACTATTATTCAACACAGTTTTGGAAGTCCTAGCCACGGCAATCAGAGAAGAAAAAGAAATAAAAGGAATACAAACTGGAAA
>NW_020172719.1:845950-884691 GCF_003031525.2 Neophocaena asiaeorientalis asiaeorientalis
GAAATAAAATACATATCAGTGGAAAAGAAGTAAAACTGTCACTGTTTGCAGATGACATGATACTATACATAGAGAATCCTAAAGATGCCCCTGAAAACTACTAGAGCTAATCAATGAATTCGGTAAAGTTGCAGGATACAAAAGTAATGCACAGTAATCTCTTGCATTCCTATACACTAATGATGAAAAATGTGAAAGAGAAATTAAGGAAACACTCCTATTTACCACTGCAACAAAAAAAATAAAATAAAATATCTAGGAATAAACCTACCTAGGGAGACAGAAGACCTGTATGCAGAAAAGTATAAGACACTGATGAAACAAATTAAAAATGATACAAACATATGGAGAGATATACCATGTTCTTGGATTGGAAGAATCAATATTGTGAAGTGACTATACTACCCAAAGCAATCTACAGATTCAATGAAATCCCAATCAAATTACCAATGGCATTTTTTACAGAACTAGAACAAAAAAATCTTAAAATTTGTATGGAGACACAAAAGACCTCGAATAGCCCAGTAATTCTTGAGGGAAAAAAACGGAGTGGGAGGAATCAGATTCCCTGACTTCAGACTATACTACAAAGCTACAGTAATCAAGACAATATGGTACTGGCACAAAAAGAGAAACATAGATCAATGGACTAAGATAGAAAGCCCAGAGATAAACCCACACACCTATGGTCAACTAATCTATGACAAAGGAGGCAAGGATATACAATGGAGAAAAGACAGTGTGTTCAGTAAGTGGTGCTGGGAAAACTGGACAACTACATGTAAAAGAATGAAATTAGAACACGCCCTAACACCATACACAAAAATAAACTCAAAATGGATTAGAGACCTAAATGTAAGACTGGACACTATAAAACTCTTAGAGGAAAACATAGGAGGAACACTCTTTGACATAAATCACAGTAAGATCTTTTTTGATCCACCTCATAGAATAATGGAAATAAAAGCAAAAATAAACAAATGGGACCTAATGAAACTTAAAAGCTTTTGCACAGCAAGGGAAACCATAAACAAGACGAAAAGACAACCCTCAGAATGGGAGAAAATATTTGCAAACGAATCAACGGACAAAGGATTAATCTCCAAAATACATAAACAGCTCATGCAGCTCAATATTAAAAAAACAAAAAACCCAACCTAAAAATGGGCAGAAGACCTAAATAGACATTTCTCCAAAAAAGACATACAGATGGTCAAGAAGCACATGAAAAGCTGCTCAACATCACTAATTATCAGAGAAATGCAAATGAAAACTACAATGAGGTTACACACCAGGTTACACATCCTCACACCAGTTAGAATGGGCATCATCAGAAAATCTACAAACAACAAATGCTGGACAGGGTGTGAACAAAAGGGAACCCTCTTGCACTGCTGGTGGGAATGTAAATTGATATAACCACTATGGAGAACAGTATGGAGGTTCCTTAAAAAACTCAAAATAGAATTACCATATGACCCAGGAATCCCACTCCTGGGCATCTACCCAGAGAAAACCATAATTCAAAAAGACACATGCACCCCAATGTTCACTGCAGAACTATTTACAATAGCCAGGTCATGGAAGCAATCTAAATGCCCACAGACAGACGAATGGATAAAGAAGTTGTGGTACATATATACAGTGGAATATTACCAGACAGAAAAAGGAACGAAATTGGGTCATTTGTAGAGATGTGGATGAATTCAGAGACTGTCATATAGAGTGAGCTTAAGTCAGGAAGAGAAAATATCATATATTAACACATATATGTGGAACCTAGAAAAATGGTACAGATGAACCGGTTTGCAGGGCAGAAACTGAGACGGAGATGTAGAGAACAGACATATGGATACCAAGGGGGAAAAGGTGTGGTGGGAGGGTGGTGTTGGTGGTGGTGGGATGAACTGGGAGATTGGGATTGGCATATATACACTAATATGTATAAAATCGATAACTAATAAGAACCTGCTGTATAAGAAAATAAATAAATAAATAAAGGCAGTTCCATGGGGGGGGAAATATCGTCAGAAAGAATAAAACACTTAGGAATAAATTTAATCAAGGAAGTGAAAGATTTGTACACTGAAGACTACAAAATGTTGTTGAAAGAAATTAAAGACACAAAATTCATCAAACTGTATACTTAAATGAATTTTATTATATGCAAATTATACCTCAGTAAAGTTATTTCATAAAAGGTACAAAATCTGGAAAAGTAGTAATTAGTCTTTATTCAGTGATGACAAACTGCATACACTGAAAATCCCCGAAAATGGACAAATAATTGGAATATATAAGTGAATTTGGCAAAGATCGCTGGCTACTAAGTCAACATGCAAAAATTAACTGTACTTCTATATTCTGGCAACAAACAACGGGAAGATGAATTTTTAAAAGTGCTATTTATAAAAGCATCTTTTCTGTTGTGATAGTAGCAGGTCCCATTTAATGAGCATGTATCATCTTGCCAGGTACTGACAAAGTCTTTCACATATATGGCTTTCTTTACTGAACCTCCAAACAACTCTGAGAGGGGGGCATTATTAACTTCATTTTACAGATGAGTAGATAGAGCCTTAGAGGTGTGGGACTTGCCCAAGATTACACAGCTCCTAAGCATCAGTCAGGCCTGGGGTTCAGGTTTATATGATTGACAAAGCCCATACTCCTTCTGCGTATTTGGGTATACACATATGACAAGGGGACAGATGTGAAGATGGGAGATTTACTAAAGGGATTTCTTCAAGGCTACCTTCTCTCTACTTCCCCTGGCCACATCTGTAGTGTAGCACTTACCACAACTTACTGCTTCCCACTCTCTCTCCCCCACTGGATTGAGAAATGCCTGTACCCCAAATAACTGGCACAATACCTGATACATAGTTGGGACTCAATAAAAAGCTGAATAAATGGATTCAGCAACAATCCTTTTTTACTTTTTGACAAGCCATGTGCTTAAAATTTTGATATTTTCCTGAGTGGCTGCACCATTTCACAATCTACAAGTAACGCCTGAGGGTTCCAATTACGGTACATCTCACTAGCAATTGCTACTGTCTGTCTTTTATTTTAGCCATCCTAGTGGGTGTGAAGTGGTATCTCACTATAGTTTTGATTTGCATTTCCCCAACCACTAATGATGTTGCGTATCTTTTCAGGTACTTATTGGCCATTTGTGTATCTCCTTTGAAAAAAGTATATTCAAATCCTTACTTATTTTTATTTTTTGTTGTTGTTAAGTTCTAAGATTTATATATTATGGATTTGGGCTCTTATCAGACAAATAAATGATTTACAAATATTTTTTCCCACGCTGTGGGCTGTCTTTTCACTTTCTTGATAGTGTCCTTCAAAGAACAAAGGTTTTAATTTTGAAAAAGTCCAATTTATTTATTTTTGTCTTTTGTTTCTTGTACTTTGCGGTTGTATCTAGAAATCATGGCCTAATACAAGGTCATGAAGATTTACACCCATGTTTTCTTCTAAGAGTTTTATAGTTTTAGCTCTTACATTAGGTTTATGATCCATTTTACATTAATTTTTGTATATGGTATGAAGTAGGGGTCCAACTTTCATTCTTTTGCACGGGGATATCCAATTGTCCAAGTATCATTTGTTGAAAAGACCATTTTTTTTTTTTTTTTTTTTGCGGTACGCGGGCCTCTCACTGTTGTGGCCTCTCCCGTTGCAGAGCACAGGCTCTGGACGCGCAGGCTCAGCGGCCATGGCTCACGGGCCCAGCCGCTCTGCGGCATGTGGGATCTTCCTGGACCAGGGCACGAACCCGTGTCCCCTTACATCGGAAGGCGGACTCTCAACCACTGCGCCACCAGGGAAGCCCGAAAAGACCATTCTTTATCCATTGAATTGTCTTTCACTTTTGTCAAAAACCAGTTGATCATAAATGTATGCGTTTATTTCTGGACTCTCAATTCTAATCCATTGATCTACATGTTTATCAGTAGTACCACACTATGTTGGTTACTATTGCTTGGTAGTAAGTTTTGAAATGAGGAAGTGTGAGACCTCCAACTTTGTTTTAGCCACTCTGAATCCTTGCATTTCTATATGATTTTTAAAATCAGGTGTCAATTTATGTAAAAAAAAAAAGGCAGCTGGGATTTTAATAGGGAATGCGTTGAATCTGTAGATCAATTTAGGGTGTATTGCCACCTTAATAATTTTAATTATTCCAATCCATGAACATGAGGTGTCTTCCATTTATTTATGTCTTAAGTTCTTTCAATAATGCTTTGTAGTTTTCAGTACACAAACCTTATACTACTTTTGTTAAGTTTATTCATGACAATTCCATTCTTTTTGATGCTATCGCATATGGAATTACTTTTTAGATTTCATTTTTAGATTGTTCATTGCAAGTGTATAGAAAGAGAATTGATTTTTGTATATTTGCCCTGTATTCTGCAACTTTGCTGAACTTATTTATTAATTATAATACTTCTTTTGTGGATTCCTTAGGCTACTGTAAATATATGATCATGAATAGAGATAGTTTTACTTTTCCTTTCCAATATGGATACCTTTTATTTGTTTTTCTTGCCTGACTGCCCTGGGTCTATGTCCTTTGGACAGACATGTCCTGTTAGTTTTGAGAGTTTAATTTATGTATTTTGGCATAGAAAGATATCACTCCAGATCTAGAAACAGTCATTTCTCCAGGAGCTCTGCTGTCTAGAGATTCTGAAGACGTATTACCTTCTCTGGCAGTTACATCTCTACAGTGGAGAGGGAACACTGGCACTTAACATCATCCAACTTGCTCTGATCCATAATCAGCAAGTTACTCGATTATAACTTGGCTTTCCACGTAGAATGCGCCAACCAAGGGATTCTGATGAAAAGACTATCACAGTTCTGTTTTTCTGTAGTAAGTTCATATGTGTCAGCTCTGGGTACTCTGCAAAAACCAGGTTTCTGGGCCTTCATAATTGAGAGTCAGACCTTGACACATGGAGATGGAACCAAGCTGAGCTGTCAGCTGGCAGCCTGAGAAACCTCTATCTCATCACATCTATAACACAGCTGTAGTCTTCAAGGACAGGGTAGCACTCTGCAGCAGGCACACCTAAGGGTGTCTTGTTATGTTCTTTCTGTCCCACTTTCATCGTTAAATGCCAGTTGAAGCATGATCCCTCTTCAGAGTTCACTAGCTTTTTATATTAGCTCCTTAGCCAAAAGATAAGGCCAAGTATACCACCATCTGTTTCATGAATCCTTTAGAAGCTTTCTTGCTCCTAAACCAATGTGGGTCAGATTGAGAACTGAATCATATGACTCATGGAAGTAGTTTACAGGAATTCGGGAAGCAGTTCCTCTTTTGGAGAAGTAAAGGTGAGTACTATCCAGAAAGACATGCCCAATGGGAGAGGCCTAAAGTGCTGTCAGCGCAGTCTGTAGGACATTAGGCGTGGAAGGGATCCCGGGGCAAAAGACAAACCCTGTTTTAAGATGGAAGGGACCGCAGTGTAGAAAGGTCGAGTGGCTTGTACAAGGTCTCACAGTCAACAGGCACAGCAGGGACACTAAAGGCTGGCTCCCTGAGTCGGAATGCGGAGGACTTCTCTTGTTTCCTGACTTCAGCACGTGCAGAAATCAACACACAAAAAGTTAAGACATACGGGATGGCTGTTTAATATTTTTAATTGACGCTCGTTTCTTTCATATGCCTCAAACTCTTGTCCTTATTTAGATGTCTTGGCAATTATTTCCACATTATACTCCATTTTGTTTTCCCTTATTTTCATAGCCTTGAGTATTGATACAAATATTGCTGCTATTTACCTTTCATCTGACCCCAGTTTGACAAAATGAGTAGAAACAGAAGAGGAATAAGTAACCAAAGCTGCCCTCTGTCAATCTGCATTTTGCTTACCCCTGACAGTAGCTGCCTTCAAATTCATCCTTTCCTTTGCCTTTTTCTATTGCTGTGCCTCTTCCTGTCTCCTGATCAGGCTTCCAGCTCTCCCTTTGCAATTAGTGCCTTTCCCGGCTGCCAAAGGCATTTTTCTAACAGTCCCTACCCCTGCCTCTCATGAGTCCCCCACATCTTCAGGATAAACTCCATTCAAAATGCTCCTCAGCCTAGCCTCAACCCACCTACCTTCCTATCTTTCAAGTTCATCTCTCTGCATCATCCCTACATGCACCCTATTCTCCAGTTACCTGAAAAAGGCAAATCTGTGCCTTTGAACCTGTTCTCATGTTGACCTGCTCTGTTAAAATCCTACTATGGCCCCTCTTCTGTGAAGTCTTCCCCATCCTCCAAACTAGAATCATTCCCTCTTTGACACTCTATATCTCTCCTTTACACGTGTCTAGTGGTCTTTATATTATTTCTTGGGTTACAGTTATAAATGTATATAAATATAAATGTATATAAATGTATATAAATGTGCCTTTAGCACCGAAACACAGTCTCACTGAAGGCAGGCTGTAACCCCTATATTCAGCATGATACTGGGATAAAGTGACTGCCCTAGTATTTGGGGTCAAAGAGGTTAAGCCTTTTCCAACACAGAAGGAAGAAATACAAACATCATCCAACCTGCCATAAATTCAGGTGCCTGGAAGGGATGACAGAGATGGAAGTCAAATGGCAAAACAGGCAGGCCAGGACCGCACCGCAGTGGCGTCCACATTCACAGTGGTTACTCTGCTGGAAGGCCACTTCCTCTCATGGGGTGGGCCCACTTTCTAGAGGGCTATGACCAGAGTCTACTGAGACGTAGTCAGGGACGGACGTGACTTACCTCCTCAGCTGTGTAGAGAATAGCCTGCCTGAGTTCAGCTGGGGTGATAAATCAGTGCATGGCCCCTGTCACTAGGAACTTCTCCAACAGGACCTCTTCTTCCCCCCGAGAAATGTCAAGTTCTCTAGGTCTGAGGTAAAGTCTTGAGTTTATTTTCAAGGGAAAAAAACCAAAAACAAACCCCCAGGTGACTTCAATGTACCACTCTCTACGTTAAAACCCCTGAGATAAACCAACGTGCCACCTCTCAGCTAAACTCCCACCTCTATGAATCATGAGTTTCTGGAATAGAAAGAGACCTAACCCATTCATTCGGGGTGTTGATCAGTGAAGGATACAGTGATAGTGAGAAAAGGCTCAAACCCTCAAGAACAGGTGCTGTGTGCATAAGGATGTTAGTTGGGGCATTATTTTTATCCAAAGCTTGGAAACAAACTCGATGTTTTTCAACAGAAGAATGGATGGATTTTCAAACTAGTATACATGTGGTAGAAGTGGCTGAACTGGAGCTACATGCAGCAACATGGAGACGTTTCAAAAAATACACTCTTGAATGAAAAAAAGTTAAGTCGTGGAAGGATATGTACAACCTGATACCATCTATTGATACATAAAGTTTTAAACTATGGAAAACAAGGTGATACATTGTCTAAGGAGACAGCACACATGCGGTCAGAGTATGAAGCCGGCACAGATGGGCCGTGGTGGTGGGGCTTCCACTCAGTATCTCCCTTCACTCTGTGGCCCAGTGGTAGTATGCAGGCTTTCAGGATCTTCCCTAAGTCCTTTTGCACGTCTGAAGTATTCCATAACAAAGACAGTGGTTAAGAAAAAGCTCTCAAGTGCTTTATGTAAAAATCTCCAGCGTTAGGTGTTTTAATGCACTGAGGGCAAAGGACAAAATCCCCCACGAATTTATCAGTCTTTTCCTAGTAGGAGGTGAATCGGGTTCCTGGCCAGGCCTTGCATGGGCAAAACCCGGTTTTCATGAGCCTTGCCTCCCATCTCATCCCCGCTCCCCGCCCGCCTCCTCAGCTGTCCGCCTCACTCCGCCCTTTTCTTCTGGAAGCAAGCAAGCACATCAGCTGCAGCACCAACTGTCCAGGGTCAACCTGTCTAGGGCCTGCAGGAGGTCTCGGAGCCCGGACTCCCTGAGGGCTTCTCAGGCGCTGCAGTGTCACGGAAGCACCGGACATGGCTCAGGGGACATGTGGGTACTAGCTGTGTCACTCAGCCAAGTCAGTGGACCTCTCCTGACCTAGGTGTCTTCCTCTGTAAAGCATCTGGTTCGGACCCCTCAGGATAGTCCCTTCCAGCTCTGAAATCGCTGGCAGCACAAGCCACATCCAAAAGACGTGGTTCTCTCCACAGCGGAACCTCAAGGATCAGTGTCTCTCGCCCTGAATTCTAACTCTGACACTGGGGAGTCTCCTTGGTGTCAGGGTAAACAACTTATGTATTAAGAGTATTCTGCAGAAACGCTCTCCCACATGCCTGAGTCACAGTGAAAACAGGAAGCCCACACCTTTTTCTTCTAAGGAGCGTCCCATGTGCCCACCACCTTCCACCAGCTGTAAAAATGCCTTCATGAAAACCCCACAGGGCCAAGGCCAGGGGGCTGCTCCTTGTGGGTAGGGGCGGGAAGCACACAGGCTGCTCAGAGCAGCAGAGCCCTTATTCCAAAGAGAAACCATCTGCCTTGAGACAAGGCATTTCCTAAGCAGTTTTCGGCAGCCCCAGCCCCCAGGCATTCTTACTTCATTTATGGCACAACAGTGAAACTGAGCACAGGACATGGAGTTATATATTTCTTTTAAATGTGTTATTAGCTTTTTTTTTTTTAAAGACAGAAAATGTAACCACATAGTACAAGGTTCAAAAGCTAAGTCTCCTTCCAGTCCTTTTCCCTAGCCAACCAGCTCCCCTCCCCAGCAGCAACCACTGTTCTCAATTTCTAGTATATCCTTTAGAGACAGTTCACGCATGTACAAGCCTGTGAACACACAACCACACACATATACATACACGTGATTTTTAAAGCATACTATATATGTTCTATACCTTGGTGTTTTTGTAATATTTGTTCTTTCACTTTTGAAAAGTTTCAAACTTAGAGAAAACTTGAATGATCACCTCTATACTATTTACCCAAATATACTGATTAATATTTTCCCACATTTTTCTCTTAATATATGTTTATTTCCCCCCCGAACCTCTGCAACGTATCCAGTACCGCAGGTATCGTGACACTCATCTTCTGAATGCATCAGGATATAGCCTCTAAGAATAAGGGCATCCTCCTGTTCACCCACAACAACATGATCACACCTATGAAAATTAACATTAATTCAATAATATCGCCTAACATGGAGTCTGTATTCAAACTGTCCCAACTGTCTCAAAAATGAAACTTGCTTTTTAAAATCAGAACTCGATCCTGGAGATTTTCCTGTACCATTCAAATAGAGACTCCTCAATATTTGTGATAACTAAATAATAATAAAGACTAACATCTATTAAGTGCTTACTGTGTGTCAGGCACTTTAAAAAGATTTTTCTTGTGCCATCCCTGGGTTAATTTTCTTGTTCTTTTTATAACTTTGTAAGTTTAGTGCATGATTTCTTTTTTTTCATAATTTCTTTAATTTTCATTCATTTTTGTTATTCATATAAGAACTTATGCTGATGAATTTTCCTAAGCTGTATTAGCTGTATCAAAAAAGTATTTATGTGTAGAATTTTCACATTATTTTCTAGAGAGTCTACAGCTTTGATTTCGGTTTCCTTACTGACCCAAGGAGAGTTTTTAAATTTTCCAGTGATGTTTTGTTTTAAATTTTTAAAATTTGTATTTTTCAGTTATATTACATAGCGATCAGATACGGTTTTCGTGCTATTTCTACTTTTTTGGTATGTACTGTCGTTTTCTCAGTGTCCTACTATATGGTCAATTTCTGTGACAACTGAAAAGAAGAAAGTTTTTCAATTAATCTACCTTATTAAGGGGCGCAGCAGTTTTATGTCTCTACCTCTTTCCTCCACACCAAATTCATGTTAAAAGTCAAATATCTTTATAGTTTTGGCATGGGGGTTTAGGACATTTCACCCTCACCACTGTCATGCAACTGTGCTCACATTGGTCCTATAAGACATGTCACTGTCAGTGAATTAAAGAAGCTTAGCCATGACAGGGAATTTAAAAGGCATCTAAGCTAACCTCCACTCAGGAATTTCCTTCACAGCATCCTCAAAAGATGTTCAGGTGGATGTAGCTTGAATCATTACCATGCCAGAGAACTCGGCACATTGCTGAAGTTGTGGCATGTGTGGCCTCTATCAGGCACTCAAGGATTAAGATTGTATTAACTGGCTACCACCATGAGGACTGCATTACCCAACACACTTTGGGGACACACAAGAGAAGGATGATATTACATGTGTGCTCTAGAGCTGTGGTCCCCAAACTGTGTGCCTTCAGGCACTGCAGTGAATTTCCACCATGAGGTATTTAACATTTTGGAAACATGATATACAACATCTGTCAAGCCCCCCACACAAACTACTAGATCAAAGTAGCTTACAGCTTCCACATTAGTTTGTGCTACAATCCTTCTGATGATCTCATATCTTTGCAAAATTAGGGTTCTGGCAGTCATTTTATAAAAGCAAGTATTATGTGAAAATCAACACAGAACAGCAAAGGAGTTTGGCAGTGTCCCATCTGATTCCAAGGTTTGGGAAGCTATGCAGTGCCCAACAGGAGCAAACATCCTGTTGGGATTAGTAAATAACTGCTTATTTCAGAATAAAATGGTATTATCTTTCAATTTATGTGCAGTATTTTTTCGAGTAGTTACTCAATTGTTAGGACATAGCTGCTTGTTCAGTTGTTTGGTCCTAACTATGTAATGAATGGAACTGTTATGTTTTTCTTTTGGCCTAGGGATTCCATGAAGTAACTCCTGAGACTCCAAGAGCACCGTGAACCGACAGAGCTGGAGAACTCTGGTGGCTCACAGCTGAGTTTCAGAGACCGGAAGTCATGCCAGTGATGTAATCGGGATGTGAACTGTTAGCCTTACACATTCCCTGAAACAGCAGACATTTCAGGAGTCAGACTGGAGGGAGCACAGCTTAGGACAGAGTCTAACAGGTGGGACTGGCCTGCCTGCTGAGAAGTGGGAAGGGCTGAACACGGACAAGAGAAGGGCCTTTACAAGACCAAAGAGGGTTGGGAATGAATATGGCCTGTTCTGGTGACAGTGAAGACACTGGTCTGGCTGGGGGCCTTGGAAGAGCAGCTGAGGACACGGTGGGGTGGAGTTTGGTCATAGGAACGATGCAGTAAAAACCAGTGTTTTAGGAAGATTAATCCTAGTGGGGATAATAGATGGACTGGAGGGATGAGAAGGTAGGAAATTCTATCACCTGAAAAAGCAATTCTCCTACATAGTCCAAGCCTGATATAATTCAGAGCAGGTGGTGGTCCCTTCCTTCAACGCAGCATGACACAGGGGACCACACTGCAGAGTTCCCCAAACTGTAGTTCTTGACTGCAAGAATTGCATTCCTTGATTGTGTGCTTGGAAAATTGCTGTTTAAGGATTCTCTCTAACTGGGGCACGCTGGAATCAACTGTTTAGAAATTCTGCTTGGAGACCATAGCCTTCCTCCTAGGAAAGCAGGTAAAATGAGGGACTAAATATGGAATAGAGAAAAAAATACTGGATAGAGACTTGGAGTTGAATCTCGATTTGACCACAAAGACTGGGCCGTGGCCCTGGCTTCGTTATTCTTAAAATGAGGGCTCTATGATTTGAGATGCAAAGAAATACTAAATTGCCAAAGAGGGCTCCGATCCACCTGATGGCTGAGGTTCAATTTCTTTGTGTACTGATAAGGAGAGCCAAAATTGTGGTTTTAATATTTCATTTCGATTTGCATGAAGCATTTATACCAACAAAGGACTCTATATTATTGAAATACCATAACCTGGGCTCCTGTAAACTATTATTTCTGTAATAGCAGTGAATCTATACAACAGACAGGAATATTGGCAGACTTCTGGGGAACAAATTTCAGCCTCATGTACCAAAGTTGCCCCACGATGATAACTCACAGACAACATTTAAAATAAAAATTAAGCCACTGATCTGCTTTGTATCTTGAGGGAACAAACATGATCTGTACAACCTACATTAAGACAGGGTAGGAATGTCCAGGTATGGCAGGGTGAAGACGGTGCAAACTTAGCGGGGGCAGAAAAACTCAGAACTTGAAATAATTATGAACACAAGAAGTAAAGCCTGCGTCAGAAAGGACATGAGGAAAGTCCTACGGAGTTTTGTTTAATTCAAGGAGTAACTTTATTTTTCCTTTCTAGCTTCAGGAGGAATGGCACTGTGCCTTAGAGAATTTGCCCATAAAGCACTCCTGATTCTTTACTCAGACTGCGTAGAAGGACAAATGAGACGGTATTTGGGACCCCCTATGGTGATAGGATTCTTAAATGTCAGGACTTGGTGATGAGTCACAGAAGCGGCCTCTGGCTTTTTCAATAGCCACTGGATAGTCCAGTCTCTCTGACAGCCCTGAAATGTCTTTTTAGAGGCCCTGGTCTAGTGGCGGCACGAAGCTCCAGCCTCAGCAGCCCCCAGAGAAGACCACGGTCAACACGGCCACAGCCAGCCTTTGCTGCAGTAGGGAGGCCATGGTTGCTTTACAGAGGAGGAGGAGGGGAAAGAGAAAACATTCTCTCATCCTTGGGAAACTTGCAAAATGACTTCCCTCCAGGAGTTTGTGCAAGGAAACTCTCTACCTCCCGCCCCTGCTCCCAGGTCAGTGAACCCATTCATGGATTAGGAAGTGACCCGCAAGCACCAGTGTGAGGAGAGGGGCGCGGCGGGGGAAACGCTCGGAGAGAATGCTGTATCCTGTTTAACTTGGCCTTGCCAACGCCAAACCCTTTCTCTGTGAATGTTTCTTTAGTTAAAGAGCGATAACATCCTCCTTCCAATGGCCTCTGCTCTCACAAAACGGGCTATTCTCCATTCTCGTGAAAACACTCCCACCATCACTCAGCCGCTCCTACAGCCACCGCCACACAGGGAGGAGGCCCTGACTGACTCGCATCTCAGGGCCGCCTTGTGCAAGTCGCTGGAAGCACACGTGCAATGCACACGCACAAGGTCAGACTGACAGGCAGCCTGGGTCCTTACAGTGCAATGCCCACTATATGCACTTTGCATCTTGCTGTTGCCCGTTCAGTTAAGGGGAAATGATGGGTGAATGGGGGAAGTAAAACTAAACTAGATAAAGTGTGCTGGTGGCCTGAACTAAGGAAGAGTTCTCGAGAGCCATGCTTACGAACAAGGGCAAAACTGACACTCGGTGCCCGCGGCTGCTAGAAGGACGGCAGAGAGTTGAGAGAGTTAGCGTTAGTAGAAACCCCAGACGCCCCATGTGGCTGCAGGTGGAAAAGGAAGCCTCGTGTCCTAAGAAGGCGCCTTTCTCCCAGAGTCTTTAGGAACTTGCCTGCGGTTTGGTCTGGGCACCTTACTCTCTATCGACCAACACAAAAGGAAGGTGACATCACCAAGGCTGTGGGATCAGGGTCTCTGCCACCTGTCTCCCTGCATGAGACCATGTGAGAGCACGGGGGTCCAAGGACTTCAGTGCCTGTCTCCCCGCAGGACTATGCACCTTACCTCACCCCCAGTAAAAACCCTGAGCAGCACACAATGGCCTGCAGCAGCAAACCCGTCTGCATCTCCAGCCTGGGCCTTCTCTGTCGCCCCACCTTATCAATCCGAACTTCTCTCTCATCATCTCCCACCCCTCACCTCACCCCCCATGCATGTCTATCTCCGAGCCTTCAATCACCTTGTGCTCCTTAATTCTGTCCGCATGTCAAGATCCATGACAATCCCTGCCCCCTTCCAGCCCAGGGCCGGCGTACCAGAGCCTGGATTGCGTGCTACCGTGGAATAGCAGGCGTGGATGAGGCCTCGCAGAGCATCTGTTCCACACCTCCACGGAGGGCACACACTGCTCCCACAGTCCCTCTGACGAGCAGCTGCCGGAGCTCTACGACTGGCATGCGGGATGTCCTCCACACCCGCAGGGCCACGAGCCCACCTCCTCCATTCTACCCGACAAATTCAAGGGCGGGTAACAGAACTAGAGACTCTTCTCTGTGAGTGCCCGCTACTCCCTGCTCGGCCCTGGAGCACAAGCCGCACTTGCCCCACAGGTGGGACAGCCGTCTGGTATCTGCGGATGGGACAGGGCAGCCCTCTGGTTTCCTCTTCTTCCACCTAACTGCTCATTCTTTCATCCGAGGATGTTCCTGGTAACATGGTTCCCGATGCCGGTCCTCCACGTCCCTCGCTTCTGTAGGTGCGGTGATCTGAAGTCAACCCGCCAGATGTGGGTTCTGGCCACTCGGTTCCTAGAGACGGAGCTTCACGGTGCAGAAGCGATCTGTGACGCCCCTTCACACTGCTTCACTCGTACTGTGCTCACAAGCGTTGAAAACCTCTTTTCACTGGTTCTGTTTATTGCATCTCCCACATCCTATGCTCATGGAAACTTTTTTTTTTAAAAAGGATCTAAGGACTTACACATCTGCCTGTGTACTTCAACTTTTTAGGTTCAGCCTCAGGTCTGTCATGATACCTTTAGGTCCTGATTTTAGTGTTCTTTCCTGGCTTAGCAACACCCATGAATGTGGCAGATGTACCAATTTTGTCCTAATCTAAATCATGGATAAAAATGCTGAAAAAGACAGTTTTTGAGGACTGAACCTTTTTGGCATATCACCTTCCCTTTAGGTTGTGAACTGTGCTTTGTCCAATACTGTGCATATAATAAATGATTAAATATAACTGTTGAATTACACCAAATTCGACTCCACATCAAAGAATATTATAATTATATTTTTATGGTAATGATGGAATCCAGCTTGATTCTTTCTTGCTGGTTTCATCTTCTCTTTCTCTCTCTAAACCTCCCTGTCTCTTTAGCCCTCAGAACTCTGGGAACGCGATGTAGCCTGCAAAGCCCAAGGAATAAACATTATGTCAATAACGTGTTCCTTCAATCCTTTTGTAGAGTCTATCCTGATTGGCTGCAAAGTCAGCCTGCAGAAAACCCATTGCATTAAAGCAGATAACATCTGTGAATCCTCTGATTTCCTGTTTGGCTCCAGCGTCAATATAATAATAGCTTCTTGTAGGTATTTTTACTGTAGGATAAACAGACTAAGCTCCACTTTTAAATACAAGGATTTGAGTGTGGCGGTACACACCGAAATGGGGGCTTCTGTGTGCCTCCTGTAAAATAATCCTCCCCTCGCGTTCCTCAAGATGGTCAACAGCAACATGTTGAAAGGGGAGTGTAATGTCGCTAGCGGTCTTCAAATGCATTTCCCATCCCCAAGAAAACGTAAAACGTAAGCAGGGGAAAGAAAAACCCTCCTCTGACAGAAAATGGCAAGCAGGAATCTATGCGCTTTGGGAGCTCAGTGGATGCTGGATGATTCTAAGAACCATACTCTTATTTAGCTTAGAAAACACTCTACTGTGAGGTCTGAGCACCAGGAAAACAGGACTAAGGTCCCGGGGGCCTGTTTCTCTTCTCTTCCAGACTGTGGGATTAAGCATGACTGACCAGAAAGGAGCAAGACGGGTGCTGGATGTGGGGCAGAGGGTGTACTGGAACATGTGGGGGACGAGAGGGCAGGAAAAGCATCTCTAAAATGATCACTACTTTCTTTTTGGTCACAACAGGCAATAATTAATCTTGAATTCTTAAATGATATTAAGTAGGAAGGTGAGTAGGACTTAGGGGTGGGCATAGGTGGAAAAAAGTTGAGGGCCCAAACTAAGGTGATTAGTCAGATTAGTGATCCTTGGGGGACTGAGAGCAGAGGGTTCAAGGGAAGCTCTGGAGTAACTAGAAACATTGTGAATCTCAACCTGGATGGTACTTACACAAGTGTATAGCTAATAAAAATTCACTGAGGTGTACACCTAAGATCTATACATAATTGAGATTTAATTGTATATAAATTATAGAATCCTCAATAAAAAGGTTAAAAAAACATAGAAGGATTGAGAGCACTGGCTTAGTAGCCCGGCACTAGCTATCCCCTTTAACTCACGGAAGGGTGTCCATAAGATGGCAAAGGATATTATTAACTTCGGAGGCTGGTAAATTGTACCACCAATCAAAGTCATCTTCCAACAAACTGGATAGTAGCTCCTGGTGAGGCCTGATGCAAGACCAGACTGTCCCGTGGAGCTGGGTGGATCCACAAGGAAGGAAGGGTGACAGTCGCCAGACACAGCTTTTCACACCTTGGGGACGAGGGGCCCACTGGGGCCAAGCTACCTGCCACAAAGACAGGTCTGAGGTAACAGTATCTTTCTTTACTGCTGGCTTTAGACCGAGGGACAAAGAGGTCAAATCAAAGGGTACCAAGGGGAAGAGATTCTAATCCAAGGGAAAGGTGGTAGGTCCAGTGGGAAGCGAGACAGTGAGGCCTCGGGTCCTAAGAGAGCAAGAGGCCCAGACATCAGACACTGAGCACCACTGTGTTTCCACAGCTGGCGCTGGCGCTGGACCGGGGGCTGAGGGGTGGGCCGTCTCCCCTCTCACACAGCATCAATATATTCATAGCATGAACTTCCCAGCCCAGTTCAAAGGCAGGCAGAGTGGGAGCACAGTCTAGAGAGTGAGCAGAGAGGGGACTTGGTACCAGGAGAGGGAGAAAGGATCTCAGGAGATGGTTGCGTGTTCCACACGTGCGGGACGAAGGGCTCTCTGGAGCCTGGCTCAGACATCCATTGCGTTACGGTCCTTGGACTGTCACGAAAAGTCTCACAAATGTTTGTACGTTTGGCCTGACAACCCTACAAGGTGGGCATCTTCGCTGCAATTTTGAGGATAAAGACATGGCAGTCCACGAAGATGAGATGATCGACCCTGTCATACTACTGGCCGAAGGCAGAAGCAGGAACCAGGGCCTGCAGGCCAGGGTTTTCTCCACTTTAGCAAGCCTCAGAACAGGATCTGAATCTGTTCTCCAGGCTCAACGAAGCTCCAGTCGTTTTTGGGCACTGCGGTATGGACATGAAGTCTGAGGCCTAACTCGGGAGTTCAGTTCATTAGTTCACAGTTCATTAGTTGAGACTCTGTTTTTACTTCTGTTGTAGAGGATAATTATTTGTTAATTACGATCTTATAAAGTATTCCGATAATAGGAGATGTCAGTGGAATCATGACCTCAGAATTTGCTATGTGAAATACAAGAAATGTGGAATTCTAGGTTTCTGTGGTGAATCACACACACATATTTTGATATAGAATATATGAGAAACTTATAGCAAATAATTAATCTTGACTAAAGGACAAATGCAAGAACCCTAATTTTTTTATAATGGTAAACTATATATAACAAAATCTACCATTTTGGCCATTTTTAAATGCACAGTTCAGTGGTAAGTATACTCTGACACTGCTGTGCGACCATCACCACTATCCATCTCCAGAACGTTTTCATCATCCCAAACTGACACTCTGCCCCCTTTAAAGGCAAACTCCCGTTATCTGTTCTCAAGTAGTGGCTTCCACAGCACTTTGCCCAGAGCACATGCTTAGGAAATGCTTGTTGAAGGAGTGAGATTTACAGGTGTACAAGAAGACCAACTATTATATAAATAAAAGAGATTAAAGTGAATATATTTTTCCATAACTAAAAACTAACAGCATCGTAGCCAAGAAGCATTAAGAGTAATTTACAACTTGTTTACACTTCTGGCATCAACTCTAATCACCTGTTGTGACCAAGACCTCCTGCTCTCTTTGGATGCACTAGCAGGTGACAGGGACGTCTAATGATGGGGGTGGGAGAGAAGAGACACCTGGCCAGCCGGCACTCCGGGCTAGTTGTTGAACTGTCACCTAGTGGACAGGGACACGGTTCTCTCCTAGGCAAGCCTCCTTTGACAGATCTGTGTGACTTGGCAGTGACCCTGTGATGGAAATTCACCGAGAAGCCTGGATTTCAAGTCCTGGTGAGCAGAGCTTTCAGAGGTCTTCTGTACAGAAGCAGCCTAGCGAGGAGGCAAGCCTCCCCAATCCCCTTCGGGTGAAGTTAGAGAGGCAAAGAAACACAGACTGCAAGCCTTCTTACCGACTCTGGCACTGCAGAAGCATGGAAAGCCTGAACACATGGCCCCTTCACTTCCGAATCTCCTAATCTGGTAAAGGCACACGGCCCTAACTGAAAAGGGTTGGAGGTAGACGATTTGTTGGAGGGAGGTTAGCTAGGTTTTCAAAAACTGACCAAGGGACCAGGCAGGCACACATACAGCAAATGGCCACTGTGCCACTGGTTGGCCTCCCTTGACTTTCTTTCGCTAAAGAATAATTAAAGAAACAAATTTTACTGGAAAAAAAATTATCCTTTAGGATCTGTGGTGCTCTCTGTGGTCTATGACTCATCTGACAATTGCTCTTCCACAGCTTTTCCTTTGCTTCCTGGAGAACACGCCTTACCCGATGCTTCATACTCAAAACCCTAGGCTGGGAAGGTGATTCTGAGCTGGCGGACTTGGACTGGTTCAGAGATGCTCTGTTCCAAGAGATGCGACCAATAAATATCTGGGCTTTGGAAGTAACTTTCTGATGTTTGGATTTTGTGCTGGCACCAGCCTCTGGGTTTTAAGCACTTTGCTGTCATACGGTGTGCAGCCTTTCCAAGAAAAACTCTATAAAATGAAAATACTTTACTGCCACGGCCTTTGACTTCTTGAGAGTCACACAAATGCTGTAATCTCTTGCAACATTTAATTGAATTTAAACTCGGTTCACCTAGATAAAAAAATTAGCTCTGAATCTGCCCATTTCACCTCTTAAAAAGCACCAGTCTTCTCTATGTTTCACTGTTTTGTTTGCTATGTGCCAAACTGTTATTTCACATATGTGAAAAGACAATTGGCATCAAGTCCACATGAACTAAACTACTGGCAAAGGCGATGCTGGAGCTTGCCATTGAGAAGATTAGATTCCCAAGAAACTCCTCTAGCAGCATCCAATATCCACAAACTGAAAAGTGTGCGTGTAAATACACACATACTCATTCAACTGAAAGACGCTGCCTCCCCGCCTCCAAGTTCAGGTAGTATTCTATTAGTGGTTTAATTTACCCTGAGCTTCAGTATCGCAGTTGTACAAATACATACATTTAAAAAAATGTGCATTGATTAATAAGATAAATAGGAAATGGAGAATTTATTTTTATTCAACTGTGAGCTTGCCCATTTCAGTCATCTTCCTTGTTTGCTTAATAAACAGGATGATTCACTTTCCCCGTAAACAAGATCAGGTTAGGGTGGGCGGTGAGGGTAGGAGGAACACTTTTCTTTTGAATTTTCAATTAATGTTTTCCTTTACTTTAAAGGCTTTTTTCTCTTTAAGTCTGCTACTTTGCCGACTGTTTTGCCTTTGCACTCACAGATTCAAATATGGAGCTAAACCAGCAGGGAAATGGAAAATTTTATTATCCAGAACTGTGGTAAATAAATGGTTGAATACTTCAAGGTAGTTGAAAACTGTGCTCCCTGGAACCCTGGATCCTGAGTTGCTCATGATAACGCAGCCGTGGTGGCCATGCCACCAGAGCAGGCAACTTTTATTTGTGCCTGTCCCATCTCTTCAGCGCCCTGCCCTCACATCACACTATTAAGGGGTCTCTGGCGCACAAGAATGACTACAAGTAAGGTTAGGCAATCACTTGAAACTCAGTCAGACACTTTTTCAACTCAGTCTCACAGAGATGGAATATTTCTAAAAGAAACATGGAGATCCACACTTCGGGGGAACATGTAGAGAATGTTGTTTAAGTTTGGATCCTTCAGATTTTCACATTCATTTTCTTTTTTAAAAAATATTTATTTATTTTTGGCTGCGTTGGGTCTTTGTTGCTGCACGCGGGCTTTCTCTAGTTGCGGCGAGCGGGGGCTGCTCTTTGTTGTGGTGCGTGGGCTTCTCACTGCGGTGGCTTCTCTTGTTGCAGAGCACAGGCTCTTGGCGTGCGGGCTTCAGTAGTTGTGGCACACGTGCTGGGTAGTTGTGGCTCGCGGGCTCTAGAGCGCAGGCTCACTATTTGTGGCGCATGAGCTTAGTTGCTCTGTGGCATGTGGGATCTTCCTGGACCAGGGCTCAAACCCGTGTCCCCTACATTGGCAGGCGGATTCTTAACCACTGTGCCACTACAGAAGTCCTTCATTTTCTCAAATAATCGTTGGTTTTCTTAGTCATTGGGGTATCACCTATAGGAACATATCAATGTCTCTGACAGGACTGTTAACCACAGGACTTTATCTTCTCTACCTTACATCCAGGGTAACATGTGATCCAAGCTTGGCCCATCACGTGGTGCCATTTCCTTGGCAACAGTAATTAGTCCAGGGGGTGGGTGTATGACCCATGTAGAACCAATCAGAGTCCTTCCCTGAGACTGATTTATGAACGATGGAAGACACAGTGTTGCTTTCCACTGGAGTTGTTCAGCTAAGAAGGTGGGAATCTGGGGCGACTAAGGGCCATGGTTCCTGACACAGAGGGGAGCTGGAAGCCCATCCTCAGAACGAGGCCAAAGCACAGGCAGGCTCAGCTGAGAAATGGACAGAAAGTCTCAGAGGGACTGAATCCTAGTTCCTAACCCTGAGGCCTGGTTCCTGCAGCTCTCCCTTTAATCCTATAAGCAGTTCCAGTAACATTCCAGCTGCATAAGCCGGGAAAGTGCCTCTTTGTTAAGGTTGGTTAGGATTAGGTCTTTGACACTTACAACTAAAAGAGTTCTGAATAATGCAGGGGCCCTTCTTAATCTGGGGATCACACCATTACTAAGTTCTGCAGTGATTAATGGCTTCCCAGCTGTCTGTTAATGAAAGCCACTTAACTTTTATACCAACTTTTTGTTAGCGGCATATCATGTCAATGTATATGTCAAGAAAGAAATGCTGAAACTTTAGAGTGGGAAAAAATGCTCGTGTTAAAAAAAAGCAGAACTATATTAATATACTTCCGCACACTTAGCATTTCTCAGCACATGGAAACACTCATTACTGACTATATTTACTGATTCAGGAGTTTGAAGCCCCAAAATTCTAATCCACATCTTATTTTAACACCACTGTTCATCTACCTTGTGAAACAAAAGAGGCCAAGAACCACAACGGGGAAGAATAAAAAAAAAGCTTCCATTCATAGGAGTGCTTGATTCTTCCTGTCCATATGTTTAGGTTCTGCTGCTTCCCCTCCAGAGCTGAACATCATAGAGACGCTGGCAGGTTCTAACATGCTCCCTTTTAATTATGCCACCAAATTGCTGCAATAACTGATTGCCGGTTAAATAATTATAATCAAGTGCCCATTGTGTATAACAACCATTTAATGACCGCCATCCCAAAACACTGTAATGAAGAGAGCTTTAAGGAAGAAATCTGGAAAGGGGCCAGGGTTTTATGGCGGTTTGCTTAAAGGGAAAGACAGCCATAATCTGTATTTAAGATTAAAAGAAGCCTTTAATCCAGATGCTCGACATTAAACAAGGGAGTGGAGTCATGTTTTGATCAAAAGTTACTGCATGCATAAAAGAAGTAATGTAAATGTTCTTTTAGGAATTAAAAAAAAAGCCTCCAGTAAATTATATAAAGGAAGTGTTCGTAACCATTTGCTTTGGAAAAAAATGAAAAGGAAGAACATCTGATTTTCATTTTGGACAAGAATACTTAGCTAAAATAAAATAAAAGGGAACAGGATTTTATTTGATTTCTATAATATCACTGAAAACAAGGGAGCTGCCATTCAAGCTACCTTGGACCAGTAATCATTCTCCTACACACTCTATTTTTTACCCTCACTCTCCTAGGCCAGGCCCGAGTCTTTGGGAGGTGTAATTACATTCTCACACAAAGTCCTAACTGAAATGGTTTTGATGATCTCAGCTCTAGCAAACAGTAGTTCTCATCTGAGGGGGAAAAAACAAAACAAAACAAAAATCTCACCACATAAAACTCAGATCAACTGGCAGCTACCGCCACTGCTGATGCATGGAATATCTGGCTAACAAATTAAGACTGCAATTCCTAGAATTGCAGCCATTTTCTACAAACTGCTATGTAGCCCGGCCAATGACAAACACCAGAGCCTCCAGATTTTGCTAGAGTGATTGCTGGGAGAAAACTAAAAGCAACATAAGTCCTCTCAAGGAAGAATAAGAGGGAAAAAGCAAAACCAAACCAAAATAGTTCCTAGAGATATAAATAGATATAGACCAGATATGGGCTCCAACAGCTTTCCTAATACCCCAGCATAAAGGAACAGGACCTGACCCTAGTTACGTGCCCACAGAACACCCCAGCCCTTAGGAAATCCTGATGATTGGCTTGGGGCTATGGAAAGACCCTGAGAGTCTGAGGGAAACAAACCACACCTGGGATCATTCTTGTCCCAAGGTGAACATTCAGAATGGAAGAAAACTGCTCTGGAGCTCTTGAGGTGCCCCAGCCTGTCCAGGTTCCGGGGTGTGTGTGACAGAGACCGATGAACCAGGGTTAGGAAAATGTCCCCACTGGCCTGCCTGTCTGGGGTAGAGGACACAGGTCAGGACAGATTTCCTAAGACCATTTCAGCTTAAAATTGACCTAGGAGAAGGTGTAGGATTTCAATTATGACATCAGAACTTTCCCTGATATTCTAAGTTAAGGGTATTAACAAATTCTCCTTCAAGAAGTCCCCGATTTTGAACCCTCTTACACTGTTGGCGGGAATGTAAGTTGATGCAGCCACTATGGAAAACAGTATGGAGGTTCCTCAAAAAACTAAAAACAGAGTTGCCATATGACCCAGCAATCACATTCCTGGGCACATACCTGGACAAAACTATAATTCAAAACGACACATGCACCCCAATGTTCACTGAAGCACTATTTACAATAACCAAGACATGGGAACAACCTAAGTGTCCATCAACAGATGAATGGATAAAGAAGATGTAGTGCGGATATACAATGGAATACTACTCAGCCATAAAAAGGAACAAAATGATGCCATTTGCAGCAACACGGATGGACCTAGAGATGATCATACTAAGTGAAGTAAGTCAGACAGAGAAAGACAAATACCATATGATATCACTTATACATGGAATCTAAAATATGACACAAATAAACTTATCTATGAAAGAGACTCACAGACAGAGAACAGACTTGTAGTTGCCAAGGCGGAGGGGTGGTGTGGGAGGGATGGAGTGGGAGGATGGGGTGAGCAGATGCGAACTGTTATATATAGAATGGATAAACAACAAGGTCCTACTGTACAGCACAGGGAACTATAGTCAATATCCTCTGATAAACCACAATGGAAAAGAATATGAAAAAGAATGTATATATACATATAACTGAATCACTTTGCTGTAGAGCAGAAAGTAACACCACACTGTAAATCAACTATACTTCAATAAAATAAATAAATAAATAAAGTTGAAGAGAAAGAAGCCCCCGAGTTTTAGTCTGCGTTAGAGGTGTTCCCTCAGCCGCCCGGCTCCTCCCAAGATGCTCACAGGTCTGGCCGCCTCCTCTACATTCAGGCCTCAGTTCGGAAGCCGCCTTCTCACAGGGACCGCCACCAACCCACCAGTCTAAGTTGTCTAACTCCTGACCTCTATTCTCTCCACTTCCCTCCCCACCCCAATTCATTCTAATCCAATACCCTGTTTTGTTTTCAGCTTTGTGCTCATCACTAGCTGAAGGTTTCTTTTTCCGCTTGCTTGTGTAACTAGGATGTAAGCTCCTGCAAAACATGGAGCCTTGTGTGCCTTGACTACCACTGTATCCCCAGAGCTTGGAAGGGGCCCAGCACTTAAATGAACATGCTGTCTCCTCCACAGCCTTGCACACAGGCTGCCACTTCCCAGGCACTCAGCCAGCTGCAGCCGAACTGCACTGCACTGAATTCAACCAAAGGGCAGATAACTAGGGCACAGATAAAAATCTAGCCTTGGCCACTGGCTTGCCGTATCAGATGTGTAATGAAGGGCTCACAACTGGGACCTGTGCTTATCAAGGACTTCATAGGACCAAAAAGGCAGTGGACATGAGTGTGAACACATGTAAACATATTTAGGGCTCACCAATATTTCTGGGTTCAAAACAAGTGCGAGGAGACACAAATGTCTAAATTCACAGCACAGAACAGCTGATCAGCACACTGTGAAACCGGGGCCAAGTTTACATTTAAAACAAAGTCTTGATTTAAATTTATATATATATGCCAGTCAGGTTCAGAGAGAAGGAGAGTGGGAACTGGAGGCAGAATTCACCATTTTCTGAACTTGAACAGCACCATAAACTACACTGTATCACACAGCACTTAGCAATGATCCTATCTTAAATTTACTCTCATTCTTTCAAATGTGTTAGTCTTATTCCTTCCACTTCAGGTAAGAAATTGGATCTTATATTTTTCCAGTATGTTAGCACTCCTAGCCTAATTTGTGGAGAATTAACTTTGAAGGTTACCAGACTCAGAACTGAATTCCAAGGTCTTCTAACAGTTCTAAGACATTTGGCAAATTATTTATCCTCTCTTAACCTTAATTTCCACATCTTTTAAGTAGTGATATTGATACCCATCCCACAAAGGGTTGCTATGAGAAATACATGGGATTATTTGCAAAAAAAAAAAAAAAAGTCCTACTGATGTACTTAACAGAAAGTAGGTATTCAAAAAATTAAAATTTCCATTTGGGTAGATGGTAGAAGCTCAAAATACACTAAATAGGTGGCAACCAAATCGGGGTGGAAAGCACGCCAGGAAACAAGTATATGAAGAGTGGCAGGAAAAAAACAAGTTATCAATTGGAAGACACAAAACATGGCCCAAACTGCCATGGTGTTTTGTTATTATTCCCACATAAGCAGGATCTGCAAATATTCCTATTTTATGGCTTGACCACAGTGACATGTGGCAATCAGAGCTGAGTCTCAATCAGAAAGTCACCGAATATGAGAAATCATTGGTTAACAGCCAAAAGAAAGTAATAGGAAAGTATGTTCCTGAGAACAGTATTTACTTTATTTATTTATTTTATTATTTATTTATTTATTTATTGCTGTGCCGCAGCTTGCGGGATCTTAGCTCCCTGACCAGGGTTTGAACCCAGGGCCATGGCAGTAAAAGTGCCAAGTCCTCACCACTGGACTGCCAAGGGAACTCCCAAACAGTGTCTACTTTAAATCTATATAGTATCAGAGAATTCATGGCAGGATTCCAATTTTAAAAACACTGGCATTCCTTGATCTTATCAAGAAACGCAAGTCATCATGAAAAACTCTTGTGTTCCCATCACTCCCTTCCAAGGCTCCGACACAAACACTGGAGCTGCTGGACCCATCACAAAGTCTAGGGTGAAAAGTCAGTCAAAGAAAGCGGTAAACTGGCTATTTTTAATAATCCTGGGGGACAGATGTTAAAAAAAAAAAAGAAGACAAGGCCACCTGCTTGGGGTCCATCAAGGCCACCTGCTTGGGGTCCATCATACCATTTAGCTCTTGGAAATAAGAGAGACATTAGCAACAACAACAAAAAGGAAAAGTAACTGTAGTGGACAGCTATCACTCTGCCTACTCAGACTGTGGCATCTTTATCCCTGTGAAAAATCATACCAGCTTTCTAATTTCTTACCAATCTCTCCCTGCCTCTCAGGGCATGTGATTTAGGTGGGTCATTCACCCCATGTAACACTGGTGATGGGAACATATCCCAGATCTGACCAGTGAGAGTTACCCCCTGCCCCACCACTGTGACTGAGCCGTCAGTGACCAGTAAAGCAGGACATGAGCCAGCGCCACTGGGAACAAGGCTCCCTTTCCATGGGAGTCGCTAAGCCCGGGGCTCCCAGTGCCAACTTGGTCTCATGAGGAGACAGCCTGCCTCAGAACAAAGCAATGCAGAAAACAGCCAGGCAAAGGAAAGAAGGCAGAAAGGTCACTCTTGACATTTTTTGAAAACTTGGATCTAGTAGTGCCTAAGGCTAGAACTATCCATGAATTTTTCAAGTTACTTGAACAAATAAATCCCCATGCTTGCTTAAATCTCTTTGAATTAGTGTCGAACTTTCAACCAAGAGAGTGTGACTGATACAGGAAGTCATCTTGTAGAGTTTAATCCTAAAGGACTTATCTAAAAAGGCAGCCTGTGAAGCACTTTTCTGAGTTCTCTCAAAAAAAAGTTAGAGTAGAACAAGTGAGATGCTGGGGAACCACCAGCAGTTCTTTCTTTCTTTTTTTATTTTTATTTTTATTTTTTATTCATTTATTTTTGGCTGCGTTGGGTCTTCATTGCTGCGCGCGGGCTTTCTCTAGTTGTGGTGAGCGGGGGCTACTCTTTGTTGTGGTGCGTAGGCTTCTCATTTTGGTGGCTTCTCTTGTGGCGGAGCACGGGCTCTAGGCGCGCCGGCTTCAGTAGTTGTGGCTCGCAGGCTCAGTAGTTGTGGTGCACAGGTTTAGCTGCTCCGCGGCATGTGGGGTCTTCCCAGACCAGGGCTGGAACCCATGTCCCCTGCATTGGCAGGCGGATTCTTAACCACTGCACCACCAGGCAAGTCCCCACCAGCATTTCTTGAGCCAGGAATTCCATTTAACCAAATACAAATGGAATATAAATGAGACAAGTGCACTGTGAGGTCACTGTGGACAGAAGGAGAACTTCTATTCTCTACGTCCCTGATCCTTCATCTTCACCTCCCATCAAACACATTCACTCATTGTTTCGAAAGTGTTCTTAGTAAGCACCAAATATGTGTCAGGTATTATGCTAGGTACTGAGGATACAGAGATGATTAAGACATAGTTCTCATTCTCAGGAAGCTAATGAATAATTATGATCCAGGGTGACAAATGTGAGAAGGGGCCCTTCAGGAAGGATGAGTATGCGTTTGCCAGGTGGGGAAAACAAGAGCAAAGGGGCGGTGGGAAGCGTGGGAGGTCCAGGGCGGGAGGTAGGCCGGAGCCGGGCTGTAAGGGCGTCTGCGACTGCCCTGTGAGGGGCTGACCTGATCCTGAAGCCAAACTGAGCCTCTGGAAGTCCCTGAGTAACTCTGTGTGCCACCAAAGGCCTGGTAACCTTTGTGGAGGGTGGACTGGACGGGACAGAGACTGAAGGCAGGACTTACTGGGGCCTGTGGTCATCAATGGGAAATGGCCATGGGGACTCTGGTGGAGAAAAGCTCAGACTGGAGTAGAAGGCAAGAGTCTACAATCCTAACTCAAAAAGCACTGAAAACCAATCCCATGCCAATGACTTGAGAAGAACTCTGGTCTAGGGGATTAGCTGCATCTTAAAGGACAAAGACTGAGTCAGAGTAATATGGGGAGAGGGTAATGAATGCCTGTGCCTTCTCAGACTCTGGGTCTCAGCTCCTCCATCCTAAGTTCTCTCCCCACCCTAAATCTGATCCACCCACAGAGCTCCGCTTCAGGGAAGGCCACTGCTCCATATCTGCTGGTAGCTTGTTGGGTGCCCCCTTGCCACGGATCCTGCACTTGTATTTTAGACCTGATCACTCACGACACTTCTCCGAACCACAGCTCCCTCATCTTGAAAGTGGGAAGACTGTCATTTATCTCAGGACAACGATCAAAATAAGAAAAATTTCACAGAGCGCTCTGCACAGAACCTGGCGTGTGATAAACACCCCGTACACAGAAGCTGCCACACTCCTGCAGGAGATGAAGTAGACTGCACTTCGCACTACGCAGACACAGACATCCTGACGCCAAGCAGCAGCTTCTCACTTGCCAAGGATTTCCAGATCGTACAGTTAACAGAATGTCGCTCTAAGAACAAGGCAGAAGCCCTTTTGTGGTAGTTTAAGCACGTGGACTAACACAAGTGCACAACCTCTGAAGGCCCCTCAGAACTCCGCTCAGGCTGCTGTGAGTGGGGCTGGAGAAGACGGGTGTCGGTGCTCCTGGAGGTGGAAACGCAGCTCTCAGCCAGCCCTTCCACGGGCGAGATGGTCAAATGTATCACGGTTCCTCGTCCAAGAGTGTGGGAACGGCCAGGGAGTGTTTTGTGACTGAAGGGAGAAACTCCAGACTAACAGATAGGCTTGTTGGTGGTATGGCTCTGCCTTATCCTTGAAGCTGAATCCAGAGATACCTTGTTCATAGACTCTCCTACTACCTTCTTCAACTGGGTCCTCTGCCGACAAGTCAGGACTTGGTTTCCAATGCGCCTGACTTCATGGTTCGTGCAAACAGCAAACTCAGTAAGAGATGAGCGAGCCATAATGCAAAAGCCCAACAAGACTGGGCAGCTGTGCACTGCTTCTGCATTTCCACCCTCAACCCACGCACACAGAGCCTTGAGTGCCGGGGGCAAAGCTGCAGAGTTTGCGAACACTATAAAAATATATTAGGTCCACTTAAGGCAGGGGTCACAAACCTATTTTAGACCAAAGATATCTCTTGAGAATTTAATGACACAAACCCTTCCCCCATAAAACACACACATGCGACCTTTTGTATACAACCCCTGGGGGTTCAGGAACCATCCCCACCCCACCCCCTAAGCCCATCTTAGCCCAAGAGGAATTTAGAAGAACCAGTTCATAGGTCTTGAAAGAATGAGGTAGGATAGTCCAGAGTTCCTCTTCTCGGGGCTCAGTTTTCTCCGTGACACAGTTCGTTGCCGTGAATGCCACCTCTTCATAGGGAGAGGGCTAATGAATGATGTGACACTCAGAGCCCGAACATTTATCTGTCTGCAGTGCCCACCTCTCAGTGACTGTGGAAAACCTTGGAATCTTAGTGGTTTCCAAGGTGCTGAGTAGATAAAAGTCAAAGCGGATGCTCTGGGGCGGGGGGGGGTCTGTGGTGGAGAGGGGGGCAAGTGTGGTCTAGGCCCTGGAGAAAGATGCCAGGTTCCCCGGGAAGCAGCAAGGAAGCCTGTTCTCCCCTCAGCTCCCCTCTGTCCTTCCACTCTCGTTCCTCACTTATGCAGAGGCTGCAGATTCCTCGGGTGATCTGTACCAAATCCAGATGGTTAAAAATAATTCACTAAATACCTTCCTAGATAAATTGAAATCCAAGATCTTTTTGAGTCCTGTCCAGCCATCCCTCAAAGGGCGAGCCGGGCTGAAAGTCATGTTCTTTTCTAGCTAAATCCCTGAGTCAGACTCCTGCCTGTCAATCTTCTGATGTCACAAGTCAAACTGTGCCATCCAAGGCTGAGTAAGCACCTTCAGGAAACAGAAACTCAACTGTAAGAACACACGTAATTCCAAACAGAAAACAACTCTGCCCGGTTTCTAACTCAGCTACTGTATATACATTTAGCCATGACACTGGGAGGGGAACTTCTTAAAAACAGAAGTCAAAGGCGAAAAGAATAAATAACAGTAATGTACCAGCCACTATCTTTGGCAAGACGTATAAAATGGTAAACAAGACATTACAAAGTCTTTGCCCTTATGGGGATTGTATCTGAATGAGGGCTGGAGTGGGAGACAGAAAATAAACAGGAATTTCAGATAGTGATAAATGCCATTTAGAAAATAAAACAGCATAAAGGGATAAAGAATGCTTGAGGAACTATTTTTATATACAAATAAAAATACACAGATGAGGAAATGGGGATAACAGAAGTTAGGTAAATTGTTCAAGGCTTCATAGCTAGTAAGTAGTGAATTTAAACTCAGGTCTTTCTGATTCCTCAGTTGTTCGTAACTACTACCCTATGCTATCTCTACAGCATCCAGAGAAACCAAAGAATCTGCAGAATAGATAAGGTGAGAGACCACCTTTATTTTTTAGAAGTCCCTCCTTTTGGGACATTAGCAACATTCTGAGATCTAAGAACTCACGTGAGTGTGCTACAGGTACCATTTTGATGGTAATGCAACCAACAGTTGAGTTTCTATACATGATATTTAACATACTTTAAACCTTGGAGCCACCCTCTGAGATGGGAATTACCATTCCTATATTTCATAAAAGGACACAAAGGCTCAGAGAGTGTAACCTGTTGAAAAATCATAGAGCTTGCAAGTGTGGAAGCTGCAACCCAGGCCTCATGCCTCTGAGTACATTGCTTTTTCCATTACACCATGCTGCCTTCCAGAAGACTCCCCAGGGAGCTACATTTCTCTCCCACTGGGAGACAGGGCAGTAACTATCTTGGCAGTGCAGACAGAAAAGGAGTGACTGTTCTGCGTCTCCGCCAAGCAAGTATTCATGTCCTTTGCAATATGACTTGGACACAACACCCACCCGAGCTCTAGGAGCTAAGCATTCTAAAATTTGCTGAAGAATTTTTTCACCTTCTCCGTATGGGGTCCAAAATTAAAAGGGGAAAAGCACATTTATGTCTCATTCAGAATTCAAAAAGTAATAAATCCTTCAAGGCCCTGGCAAGTTTCTCTAATCCACCGTGATCATGTTTCCTTGTATAACAAGTCTTGTGATGTCTGAAGCAGCGTCTCACTATAGTAACGGCAGCCTGAATCTTGGAGTTCTTCTTCTCAGGCCTGGGGGATTATTCCATTTTCCACATTAGGAATAAGCCGCAGACTTTAGGTTCTAAAATGGAGCCAGAAATGCTGACTAGAATCCAGATGCCCTAAATGTAATTAGAACTAAATTTTACTGCCTTCTGTGAAAGACACAAATGAAAAGAATGTAGCAACTTCTAGAATACTGGTCCAGAAAGCAAAGCTATGAATAGAGCCAACACGGGTTCTTATGCACTTAGAGGCTCCTTAAAACTACCTGGAGACTTTCCAAATCTCCCCTGCTTCATATCCTTGGCTTTCTAACTTTTACAAAAGCCAAACATACTAGGGATGGAGGATGTACTACAGACTCATCCTCATAAACCATGTTTTCACGGAGATAGCCTTTTACTTTTTTTAAATTTATTTTTTAAAACTTTTTGTTGGAGTATAAGTTGATTTACAATGTTGTGTTAGTTTCTGCTGTACAGCAAAGTGAGTCAGAGGTAGGCTTTTACGTTAAAAAAAATAGGTTTTCAGAAATTGATTTGATAGAAAATGATTTACCTCTATGGTCAATTACTTCTGTTATTAAAAGAAATACATTTGGGACTTCCCTGGTGGTCCAGTGGTTAAGAATCCGCCTTCCAGTGCAAGGGATGGGGTTCAATCCCTGGTCCTGGAAGATGCCACATGCCACGGAGCAAATAAGCCTGAGCGCCACAACTTCTGAAGGCCGCGTGCCTAGAGTCCGTGAGCCACAACAAGAGAAGCCACCACAATGAGAAGCCCGTGCAGCACAACAAAGAGCGGCCCCCACTCACCACAACTGGAGAAAGCCCACGTGCAGCAACAAAGATCCAATGCAGCCATAAATAACTAAATCAGTTAATTAACTAATTTTAAAAAAGAAACACATTTATTAAATTCCGTACTGGAAATGACACCCTCTCATCATGCCATTTAGCATGGGCAGTGTGAAACAGTATGAACATGTAAGTCTCACTTCAACTGCGATTGTTAATTACAATGATGATGACAGCTGTCCCATTTCTGAGTGCCTACTCTGTGCCAGGAACTGTGTTAAGTGCTGTAAATACGTCATCTTATTTAACTCTCAGAATTCCCCAACAAAGTTGTTATTATTTCCCTTTTACAGTAAAGGGGCTATGTCTCAGGAAGATTCCACCTCTTGCCCAGGGTTACAAAGCTAGTTAGTGGTGAGCTAGAATGTGTATATAGGGGATGAGACTGCAGAACCTATTCTGGAATGAAAGGTAAAAGCCCTCTCCCCACTGCAGAAGAGCCATTGCTTCTAGCTACTGTCATCAAATCTTCCTGAACTAAACTTGATTTTCATAGAAATAACTTTCTTTTTGCATTTTTTCACTTGGGGGATATTTACTTAAATGGTATAATTACAACAGTAAGTCCATCTGGCATTCCCAGGTCTGGCAAGAAACACGAATGACTCTTGGAAAGTGTATGCCTCAACTGGTGGAAGCAGAAATGTGCAGGTGTCCTAGAAACCAGCCTGCTGGCTGGCAGCATCCAGCCTCCCATGGGCACCAGATCCTGCTGTAACAAGGGAGTGCAGAGTTAATCAGTCAGGAGGGGCAATGAAGGGAAAGCCGGTTAGGGAAGCTTTATTGAATATGCTTTATTTTTAAAAAGCATGTTATGCCTCTTGCTACTTAAATAACTGAATCACCCCTCTCCTGATGGACTCAGGTTTGCAGCAGACACCTTTAGCTCTGTTTGCCCAGCACCTCCTGTCTCTTGGTGACGGCAAATACCTTCTAATGTGAACTGCTCCTTTCCCTCATGCCAACCATGGTCCTTTACAGACCCTGCCTCTCTGGCCCAACTTGACTGACCCCAAAATAAGCAAGAGACGCAAGCTGGGCCCTGAGTTTTGAATTTGGGTCATGGGCCAGTCCACATCAGGTGATTGAAGCCATGAATTAGGAGGAGCTGCCAGCAGCCATGCTTCCTGCCTTGTGGAAGAAGCCTGTCTCCAGGGGAGAACACGGGTTCCTCCTAAACTGCAGCTTTTCCCCAAGGTTTGCTTGATCTACCTTTCTTTTAATTGTGTTCAAGGCTCCATTATTTCCATTTGCCTCTGATAATTCAAGTTGGGTGTGTGTCACTTGAAACCAAAAGCGCTCTGAATAATTTAGAAATGGTACCAGCAATGGAGAGTTGAAGGCAACCAAGTCTAAATACAGAAAAGGATGAGAAATACTCCACCCGGGGTGGAAAATTTTACCCACAATTGCTGTTACAAGGTGGTAAAAACAATTGGTTTAACAAGGCTGAAGGTTTAGGGGACTTAGGGAAGCATCCAATTATTGGAGACACTGTCTATTTCTTGCAACATTACAAAAGGGGCAGAAAGAGATGCTTCAGTGCAAGCTGGCCCTTCCAGAAGCAGATAAGGACAGCCGAACTGGTATATAACACCTTAAAAGGAGGCCTCTTCTGCTTTTGGTGGGCAGTCTGAGTCCTTTTGAACTGCAAAGTCTGAATTTTCTGCTGCAAACTGAAGCCAGTGGTTGTTAGGGAGATGGTGAGAGTCTCATAAATGGGCAGAAGTCGACAGGGGCGGGGGACGGGGAGCCAGGAGGGCCCTTAGCAACGGCAAAGGGAAGGCCCTAGTCTCAGATGCAGACTGAGGGCAGGGGACCTTCCAGGGCCCCAGCAGATGTCTTAAAGTGAGTTCCTAGAAGGATGAGCAGAGACTCTTAAACCGTTCCTAGAGGCATTTCGAGTTAGAAAAGGAAACCATGAGGGCTGAGTAGGTTTAACACCTGGACTCCTCAAGTAATTTGGGGCTGTCTCTTTGGATTCAGATTCCACATCTTAGAACAAGAGCACCGGATGAGATGATTTCCAAAGTGTCCCCTTGGTAGAAATGTTTTGTTTCTTGGTGATTAAATATAGTATAAAGCTTTATTATTTTCTTAAAACCACTGAGGAAAATTCTCCTCATTCTAAGCATTAAACTGAAGAGCAAATGTGGGGCAAGAGAGATTAAACACTTCCTTGTGGTCTTTGTTCAATTCACTGTGGGATCTCGGACCACAGATTTGACTTCCTCACCTGCAGACGGGGATTCTGGATGCCTGTCTTCACAAGGCAGGGAGAAGGGAAAAGTGAACGCCTTCGACTCCTCTTCAGAAAATATTCTGTGGAAATCCTAAACAGGATTAGGGCAAAGCTCTCTCTGAAATCAAAGGTTAGCTCCAAAATGACTTTATTTGGGGCTTTTCGGCCCAGTGATGCCATTTCTGACCCCAATCACTGCTCCCTGTGGTTCTCATGTGTCTGGAGAGAACATATTTCCTAATGGACACAGAACAGGCCTTGGTGGAAACACCAGTGCGGGCTCATCTCTGGCATTTCTGACCTTCCCTTTTAGCATCCGACTCCACCTGCCCAGGACTGACTCCCTAGGATCCCTGGCTTCATCTTCCCTGAAGATCTTACTCATAGCCAAACTTGAAAAATACTGACTAACCATGATAAATTCCTTTCATCCTCTCTTCCTGGGTGTGTAACTGCATCAAGACCCAAAGAGATAGCTTACTAATGGTGGTGCTGTATGTACTGTGAATATGACAGTTGCCAAAAAAATTGGGGATGCTGGTCATGCCAGGTGGCTATCAAAACATACTCCCTCATTGGCTCCATACACAGGGACTGAACCAGGGTCTGGACTCACTGGCACCATCTCTGTGATGCCTGTCTGCCCTTATTACAGCACTTTATAAGAATAATTATTACCTCACTGTACAGAAATGATTTGTTAAATTTTATGTTTGTAGCTAGAATAATAATTTTGGAAAGATTTTGACTTATTCATCTTTCTATTGTTTGTCTTGTACAAAGAGAGAATTCATTAGATTTTTGTAGAATGAATTAATGAATTATGTGAAGCCATTCAGTGTAGAGGGAAGCCCTGATCTTGAGCTAGACCATGGCTGGCAAAGACACACACTCGTGCTTGCCCATAGTAGATGTTACTGCTGAGCCATGAACCTCTCTCATCACGTCTGAACCAGGCCCGAGACCCCTTCTCAACGGTTTCCCAGGCAGCAACCTTCCCTGAATGAGCTGGCTGATTAGCACTCGTGATGTATATAGATGAACGATACCCGAGGACAAGAGGGTGGGCGGCTGATGTATGATGCAGCCACACCAACAGTGAGATGTGTGAAAGAATGCTTAGATAGAGCTTACACTGTTCCTTTAAAATTCAGCATGCCACCTTAAAGCAATGCAAAAAGAACTGCTTAACTCAGTGAGCAAACAACTGATCCACTCAGTTTGGTAGCACTGCAGCTGCCTCATTTTTAACTAATAACTGCTGCTTTAAGTGAGACATTCTGTCCTGGGATGGCTCGGAGCCGGGGAGCTGAGCTGTGTAACTGGTGGTAAGTTAAATCTCTGCGTGACTCCAGACATGTGACAGGCAGCACGGTGCAGTGGTTAAGACCACAAGCCTCAGAGTCCCTAACTCACAGAGCTGTTGTAAGGATTTGATATATTAATGTAGATAAAGTGCTTAGAACAGTGTCTAGCACATAAGCACCAAAAAAGTAAGCATCAGCTACTATTATTATGTGTGGCCTGGTTAAAGCTTACCACACAACTAGTAAAATAGCCATTATTGATTAAATAAGGCTTGGCCTATGTTGTCACTCTTGTTTGCAATTCAATGTTTCATTATTAACTGATGGTCTTGCCTTGGTAACGGCTATTAGAACAGGCCTGGCAGGCTGACGAACTGTGCCTGCATTCTCTTTTCTGCCCCAAAGCCAATCACCCTGGCTGTTATCAGACAACTAAAACTAGGTAGTCCGAGAGCCATGGAGTTACACTCCACATTCAACTTTGGAAGCTTTCCTTAGTTTAAGTTTCCTAAAATAATGACTTTAAAAACACAAAACTGGGCTTCCCTGATGGCACAGCAGTTAAGAATCCGCCCACAAATGCAGGCGACACGGGTCGGAGCCCTGGTCCAGGAAGATCCCACATGGTGCGGAGCAACTAAGCCCGTGCGCCACAACTACTGAGCCTGCGCTCTAAAGCCCGTGCGCCACAACTACTGAACCTGCACTCTAAAACCCGTGCGACCCAACTACTGAGCCTGTGCTCTAAAGCCCGAGTGCCACAACTACTGAAGCCCGTGCGCCTAGAGCCCGTGCTCCACGAGAAGCCACCGCGATGAGAAGCCTACGTACCGCAACGAAGAGCAGCCCGCTCGCCGCAACGAAGACCCAGCGCAGCCAAAGATAAAACAGAAAATAAATAAATAAAAACAACACAAAACTTCGCTCTTGTCCTTTTAATCTCATTCTAAAGGTTTTTAGATTTAATTATGCCTACGGTTTTCACTATAACTATCTTAAATCTTTTTTTGGAATCAGGCAGAATGTATATAAATATTAAAACATAGTTGTCAGATTCTTGATGCTGAATGTCAGCCAAGACATGTGTTTGAGGTGATACCTTATGTTTTTATACATTACATGTACCACAATCATCTTGGAATATAGGGCAAATCTCATGGAACATTCTGCAGAGATTCCAAAAAAGGCTTTCATTATGTTGATGTTCTACTGCTGTGGTCATCATTAAAAATGTCACTCTCCTACCTTATCCCAGGATCACTGCTCCTTGGACAGAAAGTGAATCTGGAATCAGAGAAGCTATCAGCTAGGCTGAAGGCAGATTATACAGTTGAAACCAGTTCCCTTTTTCATCCTCCAGCCTGATTCACAGAATCAAAGAGCTCATTGACTTCAACTGTCTCATTTTATAGAGGACAGTGAGACCCAGAGAGGAGAAGTGACTATCTTAAGGTCACATAGTAGGTTAACGGTTGAGCTGTAAGTAAAACCCAAATCTGACTTCCAGGCCTGTGTTCTAAGATGCCGAGATTCTTCTCTAGACCACTGAAATAGAAAATGAATTTACTTAGAGTAGCCAGTTTAAGTTGAAATTCTTGAAATATATTATTTTGTTGTAGCAAAACAGAGGGCTTTTTTGAAAATATCAAGGCAATAGCTCCAAAAAAATCAAAGTTCTCTGGGAAACACTCTGTTGCAAAAATTCATTTACTGTTATGGCCTTTAGTGTGTGTCATTTACTTAGAGTCATGCGCCCATTCTAAAACTAGGAAATCAAGTCACTCATTCAACCAATGTATACTTAATGGTTAATTACTACATACAGGCAATGTGCTGGGTCCTGAGGATCTGCTATTAAGACACTGTCCTTGTCTTCACAGAGTTCAAGGTCTAAGACAAATATTCAACACAATATGCCATCCTTAGTGTCTTAGGCGTCATGACAAGAGACTGTCTTCCCTCGCTTATATGACCATGTTTCTTGCTGACCCTGAAACTGCCCTCAAAAATCCTTCCCAACACAACCCTCTAAGTGGCCGAGAGCAACTGATAAGAGGGGCATGAACTGAAATCTACCCATCACTCCTGAACTAGTATAGTTATTACTCTGTGCCTATTAAACCCTACACACAATGTGAAGTTCTTATTGTATCTACTAGAATGCTGATTTCCCCCCATTCAGAAGAGAAGAATGTAAATCCTTTCATTCATTTAGCACTGATTAAACTGGGAAGAACAATTCTTCTAGGTACTGGGAGAACCCTTGATAACAGCTCATGAAAGACCAATTACACCCCAACAAGAGACCCCAGTTCTCTCTCACTTGAAATTTCCCTTTCATCCTGGGAAGCACAGCCCTCTATCTCCTGTCCGTCATCACCCACAGCTGCCATCTGCTGCTGGAGAATCAAACAGAGGTGCTACACCACTCACTTCAAAGCAGCTGCTTATCATGCCCAGTGATTTACCAACTGAGAAAAGAACCGGTACTGACAACGCTGCTGAGCACTGTTCTTCCTGCCAGCAAGAGTTTGGGAAAAAAAAATACTTCTGATCTCACCTCAAGGTGGACCCAAAGACAGCTGAAGGGCCTCCATTTTATAAACCTGGCATCATTCCTCTCCTTTGTTTAAGCTGTCTTCTTAGGGTCTGATCAAGGGAGAAAAAGCAGGAAGACGTCTTTTCCTCCTAATGGCTTTTACTGTGTCCTTAAACATTTTAATTATTCGTGATGAATGAGCAATGACCCTGTTAAGCCCTGCCGGTAGGGGTCCACTAATGCCCCACAGCTGACCTGTCTCCACAGCACAGAGCACCGCACAGTGTTGTCCGGAAGGAGACACAGTGGAAGCTGACCCTCCTTTGTGCTCCCAAAGTACATCCCCCTCGGGATGCTCAGATCTGCGGGAGCTGTACACTAATTACCTGCATTTGCAGATTGGTCCCCGTCCACTACCAAGGCCTCGGAGAGGCCAGACACTTTTAGAAAAGAGAGCAGATGCAGCACAAACAGAAAAAGGTGACAAAAATCAGGGTTAAACAAGGAAGAGAATTTTACAAGTCTCTACCTCTTTGCATTACATTTTGACATCCAAATAGCAGTTGTGTTTCTTGTTGAGTAGACATGGTGGTGGGTACTGGGTGGAGTAAAAAGAAAAGTGGGCTTTTTTTTCCTACTCCCAAGGGTTTAGGTCTCCTAAGGAAGCCAAGATGTAGTAGTGATAAACTAAGTACCATGGGATTTAAACATTGGAATATTTGATGTTGCCAAAAGAATGGTACAAAACACAGTTACCATATGACTCAGCAATTCCACTCCTAAGTATATACCCAAAAGAACAGAAAACATATATTTACACAACAACTTGTACACCAATGTTCACAGCATCACTGTTCATAATAGCCAAAAAGTAGAAACCACCCAAATGCCCAATGACTAATGAATGGATCAACAAAATGTTGTGTAGCTATACAATGGAATGTTACTTGGCCTTAAAAAGGAAGTACTCATTCATGCTACAACATGGATGAACCTTAAAAATACTATGCTAGGTAGAAGTCAGTCACAAGAGATCACATATTATAGGATTTCATTTATATGAAATGTCCAGAATAGGCGAATCTACAGAGACAGAAAGTAGATTGGTCATTGCTTAGGGCTTGGGGAGAGAGGTGGAGCTTGGAGAATGAGGGCTGAAGGTTTCTTTCTGGGGTGATGAAAATGTTCTAAACAGATGATAGTGATGGTTGCTACCCTGTGAATACATTAAAAAAAAAAAAAACCACATTGACTTGTACATTTAAAAAGGGTGAATTAGGGCTTCCCTGGTGGCGCAGTGGTTGAGAGTCCGCCTGCCGATGCAGGGGACACGGGTTCGTGCCCTGGTCCGGGAAGATCCCACATGCCGCGGAGCGGCTGGGCCCGTGAGCCATGGCCGCTGAGCCTGCGCATCCGGAGCCTGTGCTCTGCAACGGGAGAGGCCACAG
>NW_020172719.1:884738-944311 GCF_003031525.2 Neophocaena asiaeorientalis asiaeorientalis
AAAAAAAAAAAAAAAAAAAGGGTGAATTATATCTCAATAAAACTGTTACCAAAAAACCAGTCGCACAGAGCATGATGTTAAGGCTTAAAGGAGGGATCAGAATTTCTGGCTTGGATGGTTGGAAACACCATCGTAACAACAGGTATTTGAGCCAAGTTTTGAGGAGAAATTAGTACCTGGAGGTGGGGGAGATGGGTAGGGACTCAGTGTGAGCCAAAGGACAGAAATGCTCTGGGACTGTGAGTAACCAGTGTGGTGAGGGTGAGAGCCTTCAGTGGGGAACGGAGGGGACAAGGCTGAAATGCAGTCTGGCCAGTGTGGCCTAACCTGAGACGCTGACGATGGCCCCTGGCGAGGGCACAATCTCTCACGCTGACAGCCTCACGTCAGCTTCTCTCAGGGCTGTCAGGAGAACTAGACGCCCCTGGAGGAGGGCACTGCGGGGAGGCTTTCATCCTCTCCAGAATGAGTACATCATAGGCCTGAGTATGCTTCAGACACCCTGCAGTGAAGGAGGGGGACGGCAGAGGGCCGGATGTGGGACACAACAGAGCAGAAGAGGAGCAGTAGCACGCCCAGGAGCACGTGCCAGAGACAGACCCCTCTGCTCTCACCGTGTCAGAACCGTCACCATCGTGAGAGAGAAGGAACAAGCGCTCCGAGAAATTTTAGGACTTTACTACTTGAGTGAAGGTCCAATGACCTAAAATTAAACCAATGACTTATTTCTTGAAAAGGCTCCAAAAATCAACACGGCATTCTATTCCACATATCTTCAGTTTCCAGGCCCAGTAAATGCTAGTTCCTCTTGCATGAAAGAACATTGAAGCGAACCACACTCTGTATAATGAGTGTGGCTCTATGTAGTGACTTTTTTCATTAAACTACTTCGTCAGAATTTATACGTAAATAATTATACGTGGGAAAAATAAAGCTGGCCTTTTATAAATGAGTCTTTTCACTAAGTCAGAATATCATTCTGTATGTGATGCTTTCTATGGTTATAATTTGAAAGCAAACAACTGCAAAAACTATAGCTTCTTGGAGGCATGTTCTGAGTCCTGCGCATGTCTGTATTTTCTGCAGTAGCGCTGTCCTCCAGAACTTTCTGCGATGATGGAAATGTTCTATATCTGTATTGTCCAACATGGAGGCCACCAGCCACCTGTGGCTATTGAGCGCGTGAGATGTGGGTGGTGTGACTTAGAAACTGAAGTTTTTTTTAAATTTATTTTTCACCAATTTAAATGTACAGTTAAAGAGCCACATGTGGCTACCAGCTGCTGTATCAGACAGTGCAGCCCTATAAGATCCAGAACAAGACTTTGTTCCTCATAGGTGTTCAATAAACAGCTGTTCAACTGAATGAGAATTTATGCAATAAACACATACTGGACTTACTCTACATGCCAGGCACTCTCCTAGATGCTGGGGCTGAGTGAATGAGTTAGAACTCCTGGTTGCAAGCGATAGGGAACTCAACTGAGCTTTACTCAAGCCAAAAGGGGACGTGGCTCACAGGCCGAGAAAGACCAGGATAATGATGCCTTCAGGGTAGCTTGGTTCAGGGCTTAGAGGATAAGGCCATGACTGTCCGCACCCTCTCCCTCCTCAGCTAGACTCAGCTCTCTTCCATGCATGGTGTCCATGTGCAAACTGCCTCTCCACTCATAAGCGCTAGAAGGCCGCGCCGGGCTAGACCTCACACTGGCAAAGCCCCGAGTCTTTTCCCAGCCTCCTAGCCAAAGCCTCATTGGATCCCACTGGCTATGACTGGGTAATCATTATGACCAGGGAAATAAGAAGTGTTGAATGTCTTGGGCCGCAATTACATGCTCCAGCCCTGAGCCAAGGGTGGAGCCAACTGCACCAGAAAAGCACATGGGATGAGAGCAAGGTCCAGGATGGTCTCTTAGAGTAAAATCAAGGTAATCATTAGGGAAGAGGAAATTTTGCTAGGCAGCAGAAACAACATATATCCCTTCTAGTTTCTACTTTAAAGAGCTCAGTGTCTCTCTAGGGAAATTTTAAATAAGAATGCTGGTTGGTCAGATCTGCTGGCCAGATAGTGAAGAAAATACTAAGAAGGAAAAGCTAAATTTGGCAAGATCCAGGCTGAAATGTTAGTAACATTTATTCACCCAGAATTTCCTCTGACGTCTACTTTTGCACAGATAATTCTCATAAAACCCTGTGGCAAAGGTTACATCTATGAAATCTAGAAACCTTTAGGAGGGAGCTGTCAGTGGGTGGGGGCCCACTGTCTTCAGCCTGCCTCAGCTTCAGAGTCCAGACGTCTCCCTCTGTACTCCCCTGTCACTCGGCAGGCACACTGAGGGCGTGCTCAGACCTTAGAAGCCCTGACATGTGTGGATGCAGGCAGAGCAGACGCAGCACAGCCCACCCAGGGAAGGGACACACAATTGCCAATTCACACAATGCAATGTGAATTGTCTATTTTCATAAGGGCTACTCCAAGAGAGATTCTTTGTGGGCAGGATGACTCATGAGAGAGCCAAATGAATTCGCCTCACATAGAAGACAAAGAGCTTGGAACATCGCTGAGATGAGAAAAATTAGCCAAAACAGCTGCAGCACTTTAGGGTCTTTTAAATAGCCTCCTTCTGCCTACTTCTCCACCCATTTCTAGCTGTTCTCTCTCACTCATTAAACAGTGACTGAGGTCTTGCTTTTGTTGGCTCAAAGGGCCAGCAGAGGCTGGGAAATACTCTTTTTAGCAAGTGTACCCTTTTATCCCTCTGAGCTTTTTGGTATTATCTTTTGTGAAGATCATTCTGGATTATTCTGAGAATTACTCAGAAACTTCTTGGCTTCTTTCTAGGTGGAAAAAAAGTTAATAGGGACTTCCCTCATGGCGCAATGATAAGACTCCGCGCTCCCAGTGCAGGGGCCGCAGGTTCGATCCCTGGGAACTCGATCAGGGAACTCGATCCCACATGCGTGCCATAACTAAGGAGCCGGCAAGCTGCAACTAAGGAGCCAGGCTGCCATGACTAAGACCCAGTGCAACCAAATAAATAAATAAATATAAAAAAAAAGTTAATAAAGGTTGTGGACAGGACTTTCTACACTTCAAAGACATTCAGTGCTCAGGTCACATGGTAAGAAGGCCCATGACTCCGTCTGTTCTCTTCTCCTGGGAATTCAGAGAACCCTCAGCCTGCTCAATATCAAACTGACCACTCCTCTTTTTTTTTTTTTTTTTTTTTTTGCGGTACGCGGGCCTCTCACTGTTGTGGCCTCTCCCGTTGCAGAGCACAGGCTCCAGACGCGCAGGCTCAGCGGCCATGGCTCATGGGCCTAGCCGCTCCGCGGCATGTGGGATCTTCCTGGACCGGGGCACGAACCCGTGTCCCCTGCATCGGCAAGCGGACTCTCAGCCACTGCGCCACCAGGGAAGCCCTGACCACCCCTCCTTTAACCGTACAATGAACCTTCCAATTTGAGCGTGGCTCTCTTTTAGACTATCTACAGAGCTGTAGACAGTCATGCTTGGTAAGAATTAAGAGTTGTTTGTTTTCAATATCTTTTCTGGGTTTTAACAGATTGCTCAGTTCAGCAGTAAGTGGACCTGTCCCCCGCTGGACTGGCACTGGAGCCCAGATTAGACACTTCTAGCAGACAAGAACTGGTTCTCCCTTGGGTTGGCAACTGGCACATAGCAGATGCTTAGTGAATGCTGGTGAATTGTGGAATATTGTTGGTAACTTGGAGATGTTACTGTGTATAAAAAATACTAAAGAGAATGGTTCTGAACACTAATATCTGCAGTATTTGTGTTCTAGAAAAAGGTTCATCTCGTCTACTTGACTCTATAAACCTCAGTCCCCCAGTCCTAACAAATTTTCAACCCTAACGTGACTCAGCTTTTAAAATGGTCCTTATTATGGATCTCAAGCCTATGTAACTAGTTAATTGATTATGTACACATAAGCTAGTTAACTGGTTCTCTATTCCTCAAGGGTTAACACCCCAGGATTCCAGTAGATCAGATTAGCATGAATGAATCAGCTTTTCAAAATGCCCCTTGTCTTATCCCTATCATATCATTTGCTTGATGTCTAGTGGGACTTCTTATGGGTTTCACCTTCTCATTCATTTTATTTATGTCAAAAAAATTATTGCAGCATTGGCGGTAAAAACATAAAATCAGAAATAATCTAAACATCCATCGATAGAGAAATGGAAAAATAACGTAAAGTAACATATATACAACAGGATATGATATTACAGTCAAAAAAGATTTTTATAAAAGATAAAAGCATTAAATCTATATTTAGCAACATGGACAGATCTTTAAAGCATCAGGTTGAATGAAAACTGCAAGTGGTTGCAAAACACTGTTATAGTTTATGCAACTTATGTACTGCTTTTAAACACCTGAAAAATAATGCAACTTATTCAATATGAAAGCGGGGACATGTACTAGTAATAGTGGTTTCCTTTGGGGAGGGTGAGGGATGTCAAGGGGGGGATTCACCTGTAATATTTTATTTCTTTTACTCAAAAGAAAAAGTTGAAGCAAATAATACGAATGTCAGTACTGCATGGTAGGAACATGAGTGTTTGCCATATTGTTTGTACTTTGGTTTTTTTAAATTAATAGACTACTAATTTAGAGAAGTTTTAGATTTACAAAAAATTGAGCAGAAAGTAGAGTTCCAGTTAGAGAAATTAGTTTTCTCTCCTCGACCCTCAGTTTCCTAAGTAACATCTCGCATTAGTGCCGTATATTTGTTACAACTGATGAAACCATCGTGATACATTATTATTGTTAACTAAAGTCCATAGTTTATATTAGGGTTCACTCTTTGTGTTTTCCAGTTCTCTGGGTTTTGACATGTACCCGTCATTCCGTGTCATACAGAATATGCCGGAAAAAACCTCCTTAGCTCCACCTATTCATCCCTTCCTTCCTCCTCCTGAGCCCCTGGCAACCACTGATCTTTTTACTATTTCTGTAGTTTTGCCTTTTCCAAGATGTCAAATAATTGGAATTATACAATATGCAGCCTTCTCAGACTGAATCCTTTCTCTTGGCAATATGCATTTAAATTTCCTCCCTATCTTTTTGTCATTTTATAGTTCATCTCTTTTTACTGCCAAATAATATCCCATCGTACGAATACAACACTGATTTTTTTTTTTTTTTTTAAATCCATTCACCTACTGAAGGACACCTCGGTTGCTTCCAGTTTGGAAGATTATATCATACAACTCCCCTAAGCACTCGTGCAGATTTTTGTGTGGACGTTAGTTCCCAGCTCACTTGAGTAAATACCTAGGAACACAATCCTGAATCATGTAGGAAGGGTGTGACTAGTTTTGTAAGAAAGGTGCCCAATTGTCTTCCAAAATGGCTGTACTGTTTTACATTCCCACCAGCAACAAATTCACACTCATTTTAACATTATTAAATTCACATGCTATATAATTCACAGACCATACAATTCACCCACTTAAAGTGTAAAATTTTGTGGTTTCACTATATTCACAGAACTGTGCAACCATCATCACTCTCCAATTCCAGGGCATTTGCACCACCCTCCAAAGAAACCCGTTAGTAGTCACTCCCGATTTTCCCCCAACTCTCCCTCCACCTCTAAGCCCCACCCCACCAGCTCCTGGCAACCACTAATCTACTTTACGTCACTATAGATTTGCTTACTGTGGATATTTCATTTAAATGGAATCTCATTCATTAAAAAAAAGAATTATTGTGTTTTCTGTGGCATGCCAGCTCTCATGCCAGATACCAGAATCACAGATTGGAGTAAAATCCAGTGTCTGCCTTCTAGTTGCTCACAGTCCAATCATAAACATTTGCTGAGTACAGACCTCCCAGGCTTTTCTCTTGGGCATGACAGCCACACACACATTAGCTGGCGGAGGCCCTTTGCACCCATGGGACACTCAGGCCAAGGGGCCCATCGTTCCCCTTTGGTTTCAGCTCTATTGGGTAGATGCTACCCACTGCTCCATCTCGTGTGCTGATCAGGCCTACAGATGTTTATCTTCAGTCCTACTCATCAAGTACATGTACTTTGACCTGTCCTCTTCAAAAGACACCCTCCTTGGTAATGATTCAGAAGTTTTAGTCTGTTTTTAAATGCACCCAGTTTGCCATCTTCTTTCCATTAAGATCAAAGGAATGTTTCTCCCGGGTTTCCAACAAGGTATTAGTGATGTTCCCCTGCGATAATGACTATACTTAGTACATATGAGGAGGTATACTGAGGTCTCTCTGCAGATCTTGAAAATAAGGTTAGCTTTAGAGAATGGAATTAGTAGAACTGACACGCACTGAAGGACACTGGCCACGTGTGGAAGTTAGTCATCTGAAGAGACTGTAGAAAAGCAGGTGGGGAGATGGGGAATTTCCAAAGTGACAAAGGAGTGATCTCAGAAGACATATTTTAACTAAGAAAGCTAAAATCTACATAACTCTAGAAGATTGTTCATAGATGGTATCAGGTTCCACGTGGAGTGTGAAAAGGGAGCCCAGAATTTCTGCAACAATTTGTTAATGTCTCTACCTTTGTCCAGAAATTAGCAAGATGATCTCACTGGAAAGCAAATCCCTTCAGTTCTTCAGGTATCACAGTTCCATGCGGTGATCATGAAACCTTCCAACTACCAACTGTCTCCCCATGTATGTATGGGGAGTGGCAGGCAGAACAAATTTAACAAGCTAGTTTATACATCAATCTCTTATGAGTTTGGCTCTTGGGAGTTAGCCCTCCTGCTCTGGCAAAATTGAGTTTCTGACCCAAAGGGGTAGGATCCGTACACCATGATGGTCTACCAAAGCACAAATGTGGAGAACAGAGGTTTGGGGAATGTGAAAACCATGGCCAAACACACAAAGGCCTGCCACGTAGAAGAGAAATTTAACTAACTCTAGGCAGGCCCAACAAACAGAGATACTACAAGGTAGTAGTTAAAAACACAGGCTCTGGAGCCAAACTACTTGGCTCCAACACTTACTAGCTACATAAACTTGGGCAACTTAGCCTCCAGGCACCTCAATTTCCTCATCTGTGAAATAAAATGGTTGTGAAGACTAAATGGGATAACCCAAATAAATGCTTAGTATGACATCTGGAACACAGAAAGTTCTCAGAAGTTAGCCAACACATCATCATTGTCCAAAGGAGGAACAGACCACCCTTTGAGATGGGGAGCCCCCCAGAGCTCAACTGGCAGAGATACGTCAACTGAGGGCCAAATGTTGAATTTACTTCAACTCCAGGACTTCCAATTAGCTCCATGCCCCTACAACACATACACACAATTCAAAACAAAAATGTGGTCTCAGTAGTTGATGTGTTTTCATGTAAAACTTTTTTTTTGCTGTTCAACCAATGTATACTTTTCTGATTACTTATGTGCAAAGCCCCTGTTAGTTGATGAGAATGGGAAAGGTGGTCCCTTCCTTCAAGAAGCCAAACATCTAACTGAGAAAAGCAGATTAGAGAACCAGACAGTGATGCAAACGTGTGCTGGATTTAGGCCAACCATTCATTTGGTGCTTGCCTTTTTATTAGAGTGGCATAACCAAGAGAAGGGTCAGGGAAACCTGTATATCTAGAATCGCTCTATTCTAAGGAACATGAGAAGCTCGTTAGTAAACTATACTGAAATCGGTCACATTCCCTCTCCCTCCCTCTCTCAATCTCAATCTCTCCTTTCCATTCCCTTCAAGGTACAACAAAGTGGCATGATGGCTCTGGGACCTTTCCGTCTCAGATTCTCAGGCCGTACTGGCCGCCCCACGGCAGCAGCTGGTGAAGGCAGACAAGCAGCTTCCATGCTGTAAGTCCATAGGACACTAAAGGCTGTCCATTATTTACCTGTAACTACTGCTCTAATGCCCCTCTTCGTCTCATCTGTACGTTCAATGGGAGAAGGAAAGTGGGCTTTCTTCACCTGGCACAGGAGGCTCTCAAATATTCACTGACTGAAGCAGGTTCATCCCGTGGCTTTTATAGTTAGCATGTGTAGGAAAAAAACCCTGATCCTCATTCTCTTAAAGCATCCTCCCCACCCCCAGTGACACTTTCTTTTTGTGACATTCGAACCACAGTTCCAGACTTCTTTTAGGTTCCATGGGATCTGGTTGCTGCACTTTAAGTATATTACTCTCCTTTAAAATATCCCGTAGGGGAGAGAGGCCCCTGGGGTCTGCCTTGCACTTTGTGGACAAAGCATCCAGGGCCAGGGACACCAGGAAACTACTCACAGTGGGACAGTTGCCAGTTAACTAATTGCTCTGTTGCCTCAAGAAATTCACAGCACCTTTGGGCAAGGGAACAGCAGTGTGGTGTTTATTGAAATCTACATCTGGTAGCAATTTGTCCAACAGCAACCAGCTTTCCCTCCTCCTTTTCTTGAGTCAAATAATCCACAGGGGCCCATAATACTCCACAACTGTTCATCTGTGCAAGACCTGTATTGTGTCCTTTATGTTCCTAATTACAGACCTGGGTTTATCAACAAGTTTCAGCATGGTAAGTAATTTTTTAGACTGAAGGCACATGTCCTGAGGCAGTGACACGTACGGACCATCACCATCTGGGCTGAAAGACGAAGCCTCGTGCTGGGCTCTGGGCCCACACTTGGTCTGCACAGACGGCCAGAGCACTCCCCATCCCCACCCTAGGAGGTGTGGCCTCACAACGGTGTGTGGAAGCTTGCAACAGCTGAGCCCTAACCTACAATGAGAAATCTGTATGCTGTAGAAAAAGGGAGAAGCCCTATACTCCGTTCTTGGAGAAAATTCCTTCCTCCTTTGGAGCGGGGGCTGGTGGTGAGGGAGACTGAGCAGCTGGTCTGCTAAAGGACTCAATGAATAAAGAGTTCTTTTATGGAGCCTGTGGCTAGGTGAGAAGATGGCATAAATCTAGAAAGCAGAGTAACTCAAGCTTGGGGGGCAAATCTGGTGACTGGAATTTCCAGATTTACAATAAAGTCCCCAGAGAAAAGCAGAACTGTTTAGGAGGGATGAGAACAGACACAGGAATAGAATTAAGAGTAGGGTGGACTTAGAATGGACTTTTGTACATACGCCCAACACCCATCCACCCACATCAGCCCCTCCCCTGGGGGGACTGTGCCCCTCTTACCCTAACGGTGTGGTTCTAATCACTGCCCCTGCCTGTGACCCAAGGTGGCCAATCACGGCAGCCCATGCCTGCCGGCTGCAAGTGGTCCAGAGAAGGCATGTGATTAGGGCCTGGTCAATCACAGTCTGGGTCTGGGGTTTTCCTTTTAGAGCCACTGGGGAAGATGCTCTTAAAGGAAAAATGAGATTTTGGAACTACCTGAGGCCATGGTTTTTGTTAAATGGGAGGGGGAAAAAAAACCAACAAAAACTGGTTTGCAATCAGAGAGAATGAAGCCAACAGAGAACAGAGATGAGCAGTAACTACAAAGGTGGCTGCAACACGAAAAGCCCCAATCTAGAATCCTTGGGGCCAGGGTTCCATGGCCTGGTCATAAATTCCTCGTTTATGTTAAAGCCAGTTTGAGCTTTTGGTGTCTGCCACTATAACCAGGGTCTGGATGGCTACAGAAGATTTCTCATTGAGAACGATTGCTATCCCACAGCAATTCACTGTATTTGTAATAGGGGACTCAATGCTTTTGTTCTGCAACAAGATATAAGTATTTCTAGTTTATCACTTACTTTTAAAATCAGATAGCTAAATAAACGCAAGTGGGGGCAAGCTCTTAATTTCGCTTTACAATTTAGGAAAAAAGGCCAGGAAGAAAGAAGTCCTCTCTTACCTGCCCTTTTCCCACTGGTATGTCTGGAGATGGAAACATGAACGAGTATAAACCTCATTCCCACAGAGTTTATTAAAAGCCAGTCTATTCTTGAAAACTGTTCAGAAGTAAGAAATAACAGTGATGCTGGTTTCCTAGGCCCTGGGATGGATGGTACAGTGCAAGAAACCATGCTACCCAAGGACACGGTTGTAAGGAAACAGACGAAAAGCAAAACTGCTTTCTTAAAACCGCTCAGCGGGGCTTCCCTGGTGGCGCAGTGGTTGGGAATCTGCCTGCCAATGCAGGGGACACGGGTTCGAGCCCGGTCTGGGAAGATTCCACATGCCGCGGAGCAACTAAGCCCGTGAGCCACAACTACTGAGCCTGCGCATCTGGAGCCTGTGCTCCGCAACGGGAGAGGCCGCGATAGTGAGAGGCCCACGCACCGCGATGAAGAGTGGCCCCCGCTCGCCGCAACTGGAGAAAGCCCTCGCACAGAAACGAAGACCCAACACAGCCATAAATAAATAAATAAATAAATAATATATATATATATATAAAAAACTGCTAAGCGTTGATGTAGTGGTACTCTCTACAAAGCAGAGCACATCTATGTCACTCCTTGCCCACCTCCCTCTCTGCTCCCAGGCTTGTGAGTGTACTGTAAGCCTCAAGATGTAAACACTGAGCATAGCTATGTTTAACTAGTCAAGTTAGCAAATCAATTCACTTCTCTGAGCCTTGATCACCACATCCACAAAATGAGGTCACAGCCACCTGATAAGATTGTTTTGAGCCCCAAAAGGCTAGGTACCAAAGTGCCATGAAAATGATGGCTGATGTAATCAATGGTGCTTGCTATGCCTCTTGTGGTACTTTCTGTCAGAGATCCAGGCTGCACCCTGGGTCATGGGCCATTCTGGAATGGCTTCTCTCATTCTCCTTTCCTGCACTCGAAGTCCCATCTGTGAGGCCCAGCTCAAAATCCACCTCTTGCCCAGAGCCCTCTCTCTGTATCTGATGCCCTGAAATCCTGCAGGTCTTGCTGGGCCACGGGCTCAGCTCCTGTGCGTGCCCAGCGCCCCGCCGTCATCCTGCACACACACCCCGGGCTACCCACTATCGGTCTCGTGAAAGCCTGGCTTGTACCTCTTTGAACCCCCACCCGACCATGAAATTGGAAAGGGGCCAATAAATATTTGTCGACCAACAGAAGCCATGATTAAATAGGAACAATATTTTAAAAAATATACACCTTAGAATATTTCATACTCCCTTCCCTCCCTGCTCTCCCACAGCTAAGTGAGAAGCAAGACAGATCAAAACTAAGATTTCAGAACCAAGAATCAATTTAATTTTACAGGATCAAAGCATGGAAATCCCCCAAATTCAACACATAGCAGCTGTTACGTTTGCAAGTGAGAAGGGTCAGCTGTAAAAATATAGCCCCTAGAATCATGGTCACAGGGCAGACTGCAAGAACACCTCCCCAGGACCCTCCACTGCAGACGCAGTCAGGAAGTCCGTGCAGGCGCACCCTGGGCCAGCAGCTCTCTACTTCCTAATCTCCACTTTCTCTTTCACAGACTGAAAAACCCCTCCTACCCAACGAAATGCACTATTTCATCTTATTTTTTTTTAAATTATTCAAAGTCACACATAACCGCCAAGCAGAGCTTCGGAATGGGTCAAGCTGTTCAGTATTCTATTCTACTCAGAGACGACAGAATTCAGGGGGCAAGGATGGTGGCGCGGGAACAACTTGATGGTTTAGTTGGTCAATGTAATCTCATGGTGTAAATGTTTTATTTCTGTTTGGCTTTTCCAAACATCAAAAATAAGCTCCACAGTCCCATTCCTACCTCCTCAAAGCCTCAAGCACTGGAGGGTGGATTGGCTATCAGGGTTGCTTCAGTCAGACCAGAAAGCTCAGGTAATACCTGATGATAACCTCACCTGGAAGAGGCCTGCCTGGGGCAGCAGGATGGCCGGGGCACCTGCCTAACAAAAGAACTGTGTCTCCTCATGTAGAGATGAGGGTGCCAAGAGAGCTTAACAGATGTGCTCAAGTTTATATACCAAGTGACTGATGCTTAATTATTCCTTAAAAATTGTTTATGTATAAAGTTACAAACTTAAGGAGAAAGCAAACAGTGGCTTAAAGGGTGCCTTTAAAATCCTGTGGACTATTGGGAAATTCTGAATATGTGATGGATTTTAGGTGGTGTTATGGAATTATCGTTCACTGTTCTGTGACGATAACAGTATTCTACTTACACAGAAGAGTGTCTGTATGACTAGCAGATTCATGATAAAAACTTAGCAGGGGGCTTCCCTGGTGGTGCAGTGGTTGAGAGTCCGCCTGCCGATGCAGGGGACACGGGTTCGCGCCCCAGTCCGGGAAGATCCCATATGCCGCGGAGCGGCTGGGCCCATGGGCCATGGCCGCTGAGCCTGCATGTCCAGAGGCTGTGCTCCGCAACGGGAGAGGCCACAACAGTGAGAGGCCCGCATACCGAGAAAAGCAAACAAACAAACAACAACAACAAAAAACTTAGTGGGGAGGTGTCACTATATATGGAACTTGGTTTCAAATGGTTCAGGAAAAGAGACATTGTGTGAATATGTATGTAGTGTGTGTGTGGAAAGAGAGCGCAAGAGATAAACTAGGTGTGGCAAGACGCTAACAGAGGAGTCCAAGAGGAAGTTATTGCGGTATTCATCTTACTTTTCTTTAAACTTTTCTGTATGTTTGAGAATTTTCAAAATAAAAAGTCTTGGGAAAAAATAAAATCCTGTGATAAAGAGGGAAGTTAAAAAAATTCAGAGCCAGGTTGCGATGTGGATCTGTCAAACACCTGCTTCAACGTACAACAACAGAGCACTCTCCTCTTCCTCTCACCCTTACATTAGGGGCTGACATTTTGACTATCTTCTCCCAGAAAGCCCACAAGGGAGGCACTTGGCCAGTGGGCCCCTTTAGCATCCCACCTCCAATAAGGTATTTACTGGCTACCCGTGTTGCAGGAAAGGGTTAAATGAGGTGCACAGAGACTAAGGCTTTCAAAACTAAGACGCAATAAGAACATGAGAAATCACTGTTGCATCTACACCAAGTTCATTTCTACAAACAGCGAGCACACTGTCACCAGCAGAAAATCACCACTACCACCAGGAGCTGGACAGAGAGACGAGAGGAGGCAGAAGCACAGAGAGCCCCGGCTATGTGCCGTGGGGCTGTGTGCTTGTTTTCTTTTCTTTTTAAAACATCTTTATGGAGAAGTAATTCACATTACCACACCATTCACCCATTAAAGTGTATAATTCATTGGTTTTAGTGCATTCACAGTGTGCAACCGTTATCACAATCCAAGATTAGAACACTTCATCACCTCAGAAAGAAACCCTTACCCATAAGTGGTCACTCCTCATTTTCCCCCCAAGTCCCCACGGCCACTCTTCGGCAACCACTTATCTGCTCTCCGACTCTACGGATTTTTAAATTCTGGATGTTTCATATAAATGAAATACTATAACATGTGGCCTTTTGTGACTGGCTTCCTTCACTTAGCATAATTTCAACCTTCATCCGCGTTGTAGCTGTCTTTCCTTTTTATTACCAAATAACATTCCATTATGATTCCAAAAGTAATATCCACATTTTATTGATCCATTTACCAGCTGATGGGCCTGTGGGTTGTTTCTACCTTTTAGCTATTATGATAAATAATGCTGTTATAAACATTTGCATACAAGTTTCTGTGCGAACATATGTTTTCATTTCTCTTGCTTATATACCTAGAAGTGGAAGAGCACAACCATATGGTAACTCTATTTAACTCTGTGAGGAACTGCCAGACTGTTTTCCAAAGTGACTGCACCGTTTTACGTTTCTACTAACAGTGTGTGAGGGTTCCAATTTCTCCACATCTCGCCAACACTTATTACTGTCATCCTTTTGATTATAGCCGTCTTAGTGGGTGTGCAGTGGTATCTCACAGTGGTTTTGATCTGCCTTTCTCTGATGGCTAGTGATGCTGAGCATCTTTTCATGGACTTACTGGACATCTGTATATCTTTGAAGAAACGGCTATTTATTTTTAAAAATAATATACATTTATTTATTTATTTTGGCTGCATTGGGTCTTTGTTGCTGCGCACAGGCTTCCTCTAATTGCAGCAAACAGGGGCTACTCTTTGTCGTGTTGCATGGGCTTCTCATTGCGGTGGCTTCTCTTGTTGCGGAGCAGGGGCTCTAGGCATGTAGGCTTCAGCAGTCGTGGCACGTGGGCTCAAGAGTTGTGGCTCGCGGGCTCTAGAGTGCAGGCTCAGTAGTTGTGGCGCACGGGCTTAGTTGCTCCGCGGCATGTGGGGTCTTCCCAGACCAGGGCTCAAACCCGTGTCCCCTGCACGGGCAGGCGGATTCTTAACCACTGTGCCACCAGGCAAATCCCAAGAAACGGCTATTTAAATCCATTGCCCATTTTTAAATTGAACTAGATATCTTTTTATTATTGAGTTGTAAGAGTTGTCTATATATTCTGGATACCGGTTCCTCATCAGATAAATGAATTGCAAAAAACTTTTTTCTCTAATTCTGTAGGCTGTCTTTTCACTTCCTTGATAGCATCCTTTGAAGCACAAAGTTTTAAATTTTGATGGAGCCCAATTAACCTTTTTTGTTAGGTACTTTCTTATTTAATGCTCACAGTAATTGTGAGGAGCAGAAATTACTGATCCCATTCTACAGATAAGGAACGTGAAGCTCAATGAAGTAAATGACCCAAGGTCTCACACAGGGCCACTGCACATGGTTCTGCCTTGCACAACCCATAAGGGTGAACAGAGCAGTCCTGGCCATTTGTTGGAGCTGGGCTATGAACTCAGGCCTTCTGACCAAGCCTGGGTTCAGGCACTCATACACTCTATGTATGTTATAGTGTAATATGGCCAATTTTTAAACAAGCTCCTCACATATTATACATTTAACATTCTAAGGATGCTGCCATTACTTAAAACTACAGGATTTTAGAGTCTGTCTTTGGAAGCTGTATGAAAAGGTAGTGAGTGGCATGTTTTATAAACATATTTAATTAAAGTGAGGGGAGACTTGAGTTTATGAAGAAGCCAAAAGTCCTCGGTACCGAAGTCTGGAGAATAAGTTATTTGGCCAGATTGCACCATTTTGGATTTACATACTGCTACAGAAACCAACCAGTACCAAGTATGAGAAGTGATTAAAAGGTTCAAAGTACAGGTATATCTAAGCCTCAAAAGAATGCAACCAGAACTGTTTCTAGCAATGGCAGCCAGATATGAAAAATACCAGAGAATATTTGTATAATGTATAAAAAGGAATCAGTCTGATGCATTTGAAAACATTTTGATATAAAAATTGGCAATCTCTTTACTTCTTGGTCATACCAGGTATACTGAATCAAAATCACTGAATTACTAGAGCTAAAAAGGATTTCACATTTGCTTCAATCTCCTTATTTTAATTTGGTAAACTGATGTACAAAATGTTCTCATGACTCAAGTACTCATGAGAACACTAGCAGAATAGGGACTAAAATTTAAGGAGGATGCAGTTTCCATGTTCTATTTCTTAATATTAGCTGTTTGAACTCAGCATTTATGGTTCTTCCCCTCTCTCTCCCACACACCTCCAAGTGGGCTGTACCATCCAAGACTCCTCTTCTAAAGGGTGCGGGAACTCTGCCCAGGCTTCACTGTCCCTCCTCCAACTGGATCTTTCCCTAATACCAACTTATCTAAACATCTCAAATCCATGTAGATAGCTCTCACAGCAAATAGAAGTGACTCATTTTATAAAGTGAGCTCTGAAGGGATACTGCCAAGCCTTATTTCAAAAACCAGGCTCTAGTTTCCAATGTAAGAATTAAATGGCTTTCTGCCTGCTGTTTCTGCCTTTCCCCCCTCACTTAAGGAAAGAAAGCCAAAGCTGTGTCTTGAGGGATTGCTCCATAAGGAAAAATCAAGGCAGGATACAGTCTCAGGATGGGCCAGTGCAGGTTGGAAGTGGGCTAGCAGAAGGCTTGGGAAAAGAGGAGTGGATTCACGAGCAGGCTAGGTCAGTCCCCAGAGTGATTTCTCTCCATTGGCAACAGGTTTAAGTGCTGACACGGGGGTTTCCCACAGCTTCTACTGGCCTCCAAAGGCATATTTGTCATCGGAGGCTCTTGATGAAGCTGTACATAAGTATCTGACTGTTGTTAAATACAAAACAAAACAAAGCAAAAATATTCCACAGGAACCAAATCAAAACCAGCTGTAAGGGGGAGAGGCCAAAAACTCAGTGTAAGTGCAAAAGTCCCAGCAGAAATACTTGTTAATTGTGCTATTTACTTTGCTAAACAGTAAATTGTCATGCCAATGAAGTCATATCACATGACTATAATGTTTTTCATGTGACTTTCCTGCTATGAGAGAAATGGGCATTTTATTTTCTAGAATTCTGAATTCTGTAGTGGATGAGTCCAAATCTGAGTTTTAATTAAAAAATCAACCCATCGGCCCAGCCCTGTTCATTTCTAGTCTGTTTATGACCTTACATCCTATGTTATAGCTGGTGTGCTAAACTTATTTTATAAATGATCATCCATTAATCCCCAATTCTGCAGAAAGCAACTTCTGCTTAGCAAAAATGCAATTCTTTTGAAAGAATGCTGTAACTGCAATCCTAAAAACATAACTGTATGATACAGCATCAGTCAAGGGGAGAAAACATAGCCTAAAATTAATCTTGGAATCATGAAACTTGCAAACTTTCAAGAATGACAATGAAATATTTCAAGAAAGCTGGGTCATGGAATTTTGGAATTTGAGTATCTCAAGGATATACCGATATAGCTTGTTTCATTAACTCTTATAATCAGTGTTTTCTCTCTAGTTAGACAGAATTTGAAAATTATTTGGCGTTTCCCACAGCACTACGTTGAACTCACAGTTGGAACTAAATCAGTACATGTGAACTGATACTTGATGAAAAATAACCCTAAGAAGATAAGTCACAGTACATTTTATGAAAAGATGGCTAAGCCATTCACATGTTTGGTTTAGACTAAGCCTTTCTTCAACAAATTCAGCAATTTAAACAGTATTTGGTGAGCACTTCAACAGCTTTGTGACTTGGATATCTTGTGTTTCATCAACTTTAAGGCCATTTCCTTTGGTTCCAACTGGGATAAACAGCCATCTAGGAGCCATATGGACCTGGGGTCAATCTCCAAATATCCAAACCCATTCTCAGTAAGGGTCTTGAAAGGAAAGGTCAGAACTCCATGCAAAATTCCGTACTCAGCCAGCAACATTTTAAGAGCGTGAAAAGCTGAGTGGGGCCTTTTAATACCTCATGGGCAGATGCACCTACAATTTGGCAGCTAGATGGGCTACAAAGAACACGAATCTCTGTCCAATACCCTTTCCTTATGAAACGTTAGCATTACCAAAAACATTTCTGACGTGGGTATTTAAAATTTTTTAATCTACAGCTTGAAATAAAATTAACACACCACACACATTTCTCATTTAAGTTTTCTTGCATCTTAGCTCTACAGCTTTGCCTCATTGCGCTAAATGAAACAGAATAACTTTATCTGTGAAATCAATCTACCAGTTCTGTTCTTTTTCTCCAAACTCTACCTCCATCCTATCTCTAATACCATCTAGTCATTTTCACTCATTTATTCCACTACCTCAAAATCATCATACCCCAAGACAAACTTACCTTTGTGAGTTTGGTGCCCCCCTCCACCCCACTGCCAGTCCCCACTCTGCACCTTGCTCCTCGACCGCTCCTCCAACAGAAACCAACCTGGCAGTTTGTTTATTAATCTCAACAGCACCATCATTAAACTAGTAACCTGGACTAAAATAATGGCAATCATTTTTGTATACTTGATGATGGAAGGGAGATGGGTGCAAAAAACTGGGTTGCACTGGTCAATCTCACTAAATCTGGATGATTCTGTCTTGAATATCTCTCTCAATCCATTCTCTCTGTGCCCCTTTCTACGAAAATAAAGGGATTTGTTGTCTCTAGTGGGATCAGCTTTGTATTCATCCTTCATAAAGGGGATATATTTAGGGAGACAGAACACAGGTATTAAGGGATAGGAGAAAGTTTAATAGCATCAAAACATTTTTCTTCTTTAAATTGAGAAGAATTACCTTGCTACAATATGGATGAACCTAGAAAACATCATGCTAAGTTACAGACATCAGACACAAAGGCCATGCATTGTTTGGTTTCATTTATGTGACATGTCCAGAATAGGCAAATCCCGCGAGACAGCAGGGAGATGAGCGGTTATCAGGACTGCAAGGAGCAGGTGGGAACAAGGAGTGACGGCTCAGTGGGTACGGAGCTCCTTTTCGTGGGCATGAGAAGGTACTAAACTTAGGAATAACGGCAGCCTAACAACTCTGTGAATGCACGAAAAACCACCAGATTGTATACTCTTAAAGGGTAAATTTCATGGTATGTGAGTTATAGGTCAATAAACTGTTACTGAAAAGTACATTATCTGATTTCAGGTAACTCCAACGAAATGCTCACAATCTGAGTGACACACTGAAGACTCCTGGCCTCTGGGTCCTTTATCCCTAGGATGCCCTGGCCCTCCCCTCCTGTCCGACTCCTTCCGTACACTTTCACTGCCCAAATCCAACTCTTATTTTTAGAGAGCGCCTACTCATCCTTTAAAACTAAATGGAATATTTGGTCCCTGGGAAGTTCTCCTTGACATCCCTACTCCCCCAGGGAGTAACTTCCCCTGCTCCCTCAGCACCTAATATATAAATGGCTACAACATTTCCGATGATACTAGAGTTCACTATTTACGTCTCTGCTGTGCACACTAGACTGTGAACTCATTTCATTAACTTCTGTATTCAGTCACTAGCATAGTGCCTTGCTACCAAGTTTTCAAAAGATGTTCAGTAAAGGTTTTTTTTTTAAGCTAGTATTTGTACAAATACATATTTTGTAAACAATGTATCACATGATATTGTCACATACCTTTTGCAATTCCAGTGTTGATGGGTGAAAACAGCCCAAGATGAGAATTAATTGGGCATTCCTGATTGCATTGCTAAAATAAGTAAGTTGGGACCTTTCTATATGGGACGCAGAAGTTTGTATTTTTATTACTGAACATCTGTAAATGCACTGGGAATCAAGTATGCAAATCAAAACACTAGCTTTACACAGTGCATATTTTTTGATATTCATACTTATTTATTTACACACACATTTTTCACAGTAAAGTAAAATAATATAGGCAAGACAATGATTTTTGTTACTCTGAGGTCTGCTGGTGAGAATTATCTTTTTAAAACACAGTCCTATTTAGAGCTTTTTAAGAAAAAGAATAATCCTTTCCTAAGACAGGAGTTGCAAATTCCAATACCAATAAGGGTCATCAACTGAAGAACCTCTTTTTTTTTTTTTTTAACATCTTTATTGGAGTATAATTGCTTCACAATGATGTGTTAGTTTCTGCTGTATAACAAAGTGAATCAGCTATACGTATACATATATCCCCATATCCCCTCCCTTTTGTACCTCCCTCCCACCCGCCCTAACCCATCCCTCTAGGTGGTCACAAAGCACCGAGCTGACCTCTCTGTGCTATGCGGCCACTTCTCACTAGCTATCTATTTTATATTTGGTAGTGTATATATGTCCATGCCACTCCTCACTTTGTCCCAGCTTACCCTTCCCCCTCCCCGTGTCCACAATTCCATTCTCTATTAGGTCTGCATCTTTATTCCTGTCCTGCCCCTAGGTTCTTCATAACCTTTTTTTATTTTTTTAATTCCTTATATATGTGTTAGCATACGGTATTTCTTTTTCTCTTTCTGACTTACCTCACTCTGTATGACAGACTCTAGGTCCATCCACCTCACTACAAATAACTCAATTTCATTTCTTTTTATGGCTGAGTAATATTCCATTGTATATATGTGCCACATCTTCTTTATCTATTCATCTGTCGATGGACACTTAGGTTGCTTCCATGTCCTGGCTATTGTAAATAGAGCTGCAGTGAACACTGTGGTACATGACTCTTTTTGAATTATGGTTTTCTCAGGGTATATGCCCAGTAGTGGGATTGTTGGGTCGTATGGTAGTTCTATTTTTAGTTTTTTAAGGAACCACCATACTGTGAAGAACATCTTCTAAACAGAGCGTCCTCACCTAAAGAATACCTTTGGGCAAGAAACTAACAGCAGTGTGTGTCTCCAGGAAGAGAACTGGGTGTTAAGGGACAGGTGCAGAAGGAAGGTTTCCTTTCCACACAGAATATTTTTATGCCTTTAAAACTTTGTATCAGGTGCATTATTTATCTATAAAATTTTCTTCTTGGCTCCGGCTAATATCACTATTAAGGAATGCAGGCCTGGGGTTGCCAGATCTGATTTTTCAAAGAAGCTGGAAATGGGAACGTTCATATTTTTAGGTAAAACTCATAATTTTTAAATGTTGGCTTTATTCAGAATTTAACACATAGGGTAGGCCAAACAAAACACACCTGTAAGCCATATCAGGCTCATAGGCCAACAAGTTTACCACCTCTAATCTAAAATTTGATGTGTAACTTATGATTCCAAAACTATAAATGCAATTTAATAGAGGAAAACTTCAAAAAGAAAGATAAGACTCGTGGATGAAATCATACCCCCTTCTGCCCTACCACCTAGCTGCTATTGCTCTCAAACTTCCCCTTCTCCTTCTGGGTCTTTGAAAAGATTACGAATGTATGACCAACCAAAACGCAAAACAAGCCAGGTTTAATGAAGGAATCGGCCCATTATCCGAGCATCTGCTCTGTTTTTAAAGAGTGAAACATGGGATCAATTTCAAGTTGCAATTCTTCCAGGCAGTTAAAGAGAAGTATGTGAATTATTTCTAGCTGGGTGGAAAAATTCCGCCAGCCAACTAGTCAAATGACTGCGTGGTTGAAAAGACCCGTAAGTTATTTTTCCCTTGCCATCAGTGCTGCTCAAAAGAAAAAATGGCAGCCATGATCAACATAATACTCTGAACCATGTCTGGGAAGCCAATCACAGCTCTGAGGAACATCTCAACATCTCTTAGAGTCCTGCAGAGATGCCATTCATCTCCTGAAAATGAAGCTAAGATACCCTATGTGGGTCTAACTATTGGTCTTAAGTGGAAGATTGCATCTGCTGAATGCCCAGAGGACACCAAATCAAGTCAAAGAAGAATCAGTTTCAGCTCTAAGTCTAGCACTAGAAGAGCACTACCATGATTTTCTGGGGTGGCTGCTGAAAGCGTCACAAGATTTCCTTCTGCTATTTCTACATCGTTTTCCTATACTCAGGCTAGTTCCAGTCTTCCAAACACCAGCCTTTTCACCACCAGCTACTGCAGTATTGGGCTTGACCATCACTCACTGACCACTGGGGCTTCCCCCAATGTTGAGCATACAAAACCCCAGGCAGAAATCAATCAACTATGTTACTCAACATCTGTTACTCAACAGAGGAACTATGTTACTCTCAACATCAGTTACTGTGGGACTGATGGTAACTTTGCAAGTATTCCACTCCAATAGGATACAGGCACTCAAGGTTTTCCTTATCAGCTTACGGAAACACTATGACAGGCCACATTTTTCCTAAGAGCTTCTTTACCTAGGCTACTGGGTGGGGGTGGGGTGGGGTGGGGGTTGGAGGTGGGTAGGGAATGGCGGGGAGAGATGTTGGTTTAATCTCATTTAATCTCATTCATCCATTTTGAGGAACTGTCTGTTTGGCCAAGTGACCCAACGGTGCCACACATACACAGCATACCCTTTTCTAAGTACAGTGAGCATTTGGAAAAGCAAAATGATAATCTAGTTTGTAATCCCAGTCTTAAAACACACACACACACACACACACACACACACACACACAGGTAGCAACCCAGGAAATTACGATTTGCAAAATATTCTAAATGACAAGCAAAACAAAACTCTCTTAGGTTGTAACTGAGGAAGCCATTTTGTGGTGAGGTTCAGTGGCCTACAAAGATGGGTTCAGCTGTGAAATAAAAGACATGGCCAGAGTCCAATGTCTTCCCTGACTTGCATTTTGATGTATGGACATCACAGCCAACCCTCCAAGGGCCACAGGCATGCTGTTCTTCAGTAAGGACCAGAGGTGCTTGGAAATCAATAACCTGTACTTCCTTTATCAGCAATTTTGTGCATCTGGAACCTACCACACAATACCTGCACACGGCGTCATCCAGCTACTGCAGAAGGCTCATTTTCTGATAACTAGCAGATTATTTAGTGATTTTGTCCTAAGGAAAAATTGTAATGAACTGCTTCCTTCCTTTTCCATAAATCCAATTATCAAACAGGTTTGAAACACATCAGTCTTCTGAACAAAATGCTTGTTTTAGTCTTACCTCAGCAGCCTGGGTCTCTTGATGCAGCAACGTAAGACCAGTCAAATCCTCTAAGAAGGAATGTGAAGAATTAAACACCTTCACCAGGAAATTAAATCCTTCTCGTTCATACTGATCAAGAACCTGTAAGATATTTATACATATAGATGTATTTAAGGGGGCTGTAGGCTTTAGACGCATATTAAGAGAGTTTTACTTCTAATAATCACTTGTCAAAAATGGAACTAAAACTAGAATTAAAAATTAAATATGGGAAAAATCAATATGGTAGGCAAACAACTGTGAGGGCTTACGATTTATTATTTTCTCTTTCTTAGAAAGAATGACAACATCATCTTCAAATTTAGATGACAGTATTTCTCCAACAAAGTAAGTTACATGCAAATTCACTAAAACTTCTAGACGAGTTGAGGTTGCTGATTCTAAAGTTCACTTTTTAGGAGAAAAACAACAGTCAAGAGAAGAGCCAAGAAAAAAAAATTTTAAGGATAAAGGGAAATGGTGGGGACAAAAGGGTGGGAAATGTGGCCTACCTGCTAGTAAAATGTATTAAAAAAATTTTTTTAATGTAAAAATGAATTTCACCAGGCATATCACAAAAGAAGTTGCCCAAATAGTCAATAAACATATGAAAAGTTGCTCAACATTACAAGTTATCAGGAAAATGACAACTAAAACCACAATGAACTACTAATTCATACCTACCAGAATGGCTAAAATGAAAAAGAAAATACCAAGTACTGACAAGGAGGTGGAACCACCAGTATTCTCATCGGAAGGCAAAATGAGATAAATGCTTTAAAGGTTTAACATGTATATGCCCTGTGATCATGAAATTCTACTCCTAGATATATACATCCAACAAAAAATATGTACATATGTGCATCAAAAGACCTGAACAAAAGTATCCATAGAAGCACTATTCATGATAGCCTCAAACTAGAAACTACACAAGTGTCCATCAACAGTAGAATGAATTAACAAACTGTGGTTTATTCATACAATGGAATAACATACAGAAATAAACAGACAACTACACGCAACAATATACATAGTTCTCACAAACATAATGTGAAACAAGAGAAGGGAGAAGCAGTATGTGCTACAGGATTACAGTTACATAAAGTTTTTTTAAAAAAATGAACCTGTGGTGTAAAAGTCAGGAGAGTGGTTAGCCATTGAAGGACTGTAATTGGAATTGGGCACAGGAGAGGTCCTGAGATGTTGGTACTATTTGTTCCTTTATCTGGGTTCTGGTTACAAAGGTATACTTTGTGAAAAACTATCAAGCATGTTTTCATATACATGTTGTCCTTCAACAAAAAGGTCAAAAGATAGGAGACCACTAGTCTTCTGAGAACAATGTAAGAACATACGAGTACCTAAAAGCAAACCACACACACACACACACACACACAAAATGACTTTCACGTTTAGGAATTCAACAATCGTAAGAACTGTGAACTACAGAAAGCAAACACTGAACCATTATGCCTTGGAAATTCTCTCAAAACTCAGAATAAATAAAGAGATGAAAGTTTCAAAAAGATAGCAGACATTGAAGATAAATCTAAGAAATCAACACATGAACAGAAAGGTTGGAGAAGCAATGACACACGATATAGAAAAAAGAATTAGAAAATTTTTTTCTCCATTCAGAAATAAAAATGTATAAGCCCTTCAATTCAGCAATTCCACTTCAAAGACTTTTCAACGACTTTTTGTTGTTGTTGAGGGTTGGGGAATTGTGATTCCCTTTTTTTCAATATTCTTCAATATTCAATTATCTTTTAGTTTACACAGTAGACATTTTAAAGAAAACCTGACGATGAGAATGTTGACTCTTAAGCAGCATGCCCACACCATTCCTGCTTTTACCCTGCCTGCATGGGCACAAAGACTGATGTGTAAGGACACTCACTGCAACACCGTTTGCAGCAACAAAAGATTAAGAATAACTACCCTTTTAAAGGGGACTAATTAACTAAATTGTGGTATATTTACAATCAAGGACATAATAAGGATCCATTAAAAGAATGAGGCAGTTCTATTTTTAGTTTTTTAAGGAAACTCCATACTGTTCTCCATAGTGGTTGTATCAATTTACATTCCCACCAACAGTGTAGTAGGGTCCCCTTTTCACCACACCCTTTCCAGCATTTACTGTTTCTAGATTTTTTCATGATGGCCATTCTGACCAGTGTGAGGTGATACCTCATTGTAGTGCTAACACATATATATGGACTCTAAAAAAAAAAAAATTGGTACTGATGAACCTAGTGGCAGGGCAGGAATAAAGACGTAGACGTACAGAATGGACTTGAGGACACAGTGCGGGGGGGCAGGAGGCTGGGGCGAAGTGAGAGCAGCATCGACATACATACACTACCAAATGTAAAATGGTTAGCTAGCGGGAAGCAGCAGCATAGCACAAGGAGATCAGCTAGGTGCTTTGTGATGACCTAGAGAGGTGGGATAGGGAGAGTGGGAGGGAGATGCAAGAGGGAGGAGATACGGGGATACATGTATGCATATGGTTGATTCACCTTCTGTGCAACAGAAACTAACACAGTATTGTGAAGTAATTATACTCCAATAAAGATTAAAAAAAAAAAAGAATGAGGTGGTTCTATAGTACTAACATAAACTGATTTCCAAGACAGAGATATATTAAAAAGCAATGTCCAGACCATGGGTCTAGTATTAATATTTTTAAAGTAAAGGTGGAGGAGGAGAGAGGAAGAAAGGGAAATGCACATACGCATAGGCTTGTTTTTGCATATAATATCTCTGGAAGAATACACACACACACACACACACACCCCTGACATCAAGTAGTTGCCTCTGTACATTCTTCTACCCTACATGCATTTTTTCTTTTTTTTTTTTTGCGGTACGTGGGCCTCTCACTGTTGTGGCCTCTCCCGTTGCGGAGCACAGGCTCCGGATGCACAGGCTCAGCGGCCATGGCTCACGGGCCCAGCCGCTCCGCGGCATGTGGGATCTTCCCAGACCGGGGCACGAACCCGCGTCCCCTGCATCGGCAGGCGGACTCCCAACCACTGTGCCACCAGGGAAGCCCCTACATGAATTTTTAAAACCATGTGCACATATTACTTCATCAAATAATATTAAAATCTCAACTTAGTTTTTATTTTTTTCTTCAGTGCTGGAGAAAGTTCTCAGAAGAAGAGGAAGAACTCTGAAGTCCTAATGAAGAAGTTGGAGCTAGAAACGAGGGGTGGCTCTGCCCCAGGCACAGAAGTGTGTAGGTAGGGACCAGCAAAGCAGATGAAGTGTTAAGTTAGGAGAGAAGGGAACTGGGGGCCGAGGAACTCTATGGTCTGAACAGCGGGCAGCAAGGTCATCTGCTGCCAGAAAAGGGGATGGGGTGGGACATGGAGCTTGAGGGGGGTGATGACAGTCTGGGGCAGCTGGGTGGGGAATGTGAGAAGGGCAGCTGATCAGCAGCGCATGAAGAGCGCTAAGCAATCTAAAGCCCCTGCTCAGGACAGAAAATATAAGTTTGGGGAGAAAGGTAGTTAAGGACCCTTCTAATAAGCTTGAGGACTGGCCAGAAAGGGTCAAAGAATTTGAGGGGCTAGTGAGCAGCGATGAAGGGACCTGAGGCTGGTGAGGAAAGACCTGCAGGCTGGAGGGACAGAGAGACGGAACGTGGAGAGCTGGAGAGGCAGGGGATGACTGTTGCCCCAAGGCATTAACAAAGTACAGTCTTTGGCTGATTAGCCACAGTAAATTAATTTGACAATCCAATGCCTGGATAAAAAGGCACTTAATAATTGAATGCCTCAGTAATTATGGGAGTCCTTACAAACCAGAATGTTATCTCAGGAATAATGTGCATAGAAAGTAAGTGATCTTTTTTGAAATGCTAAATGCTGTATGTTTAGTGAACTCACTTTTTTTTTAAGAGGCATGATATTAATATTGCTGTTTTTATTTTTTTAATTTATTTTTTAATTGACATATAGCTCATTTATGATGTTGTGTTAGTTTCAGGTATTCAGCAGTGATTCAGCTATATATATATATATATATATATATATATATTCTTTTTAGATTCTTTCCCCGTACAGGTTATTACAGAATACTGAGTATAATTCCCTGTGCTACAGAGTTGGTCCTTGTTGGTTATCTATTTTATATACAGTAATATGTATATGTTGATGTCAAACTCCTAATTTATCCCTCCTCTCTTTTCCCCCTTGGTAACTGTATGTTAGTTTTCTCTGCCCGTGGGTCTATTTCCATTTTGTAAGTAAGTTCATTTGTATTTTTTTTTTTAGATCCCACATAAGTGATATCATATGGTATTTGTCTCTCTTTCTGTCTTAATTCACTTAGTAAGATAATCTCTAGGTCCATCCAGTGATCACTTATTCATGGGTGAACTACTAAACTAATTAAACAGCTACTTTGTGCTAGTAAGGTTAAAAAAAAGAAGAAGACATGGGAGTGAAAAACGGGCAAAAACTTTGAAAAAAAATTTGGAGTAACTCCAGAGATGGCACTTTGTCAGACCTTAATTATTCTCTGAGATTTCAAGCCTACGTTTCCACAGCTAATTGTGTAGTGCTACAAACCTGGACAGTGAAAAAACTAGCAGCAAGGGCAGAATGAGTGAAGGCCTCCCCCATAATCAGGATGTACAGCAAGTTTAAGGCTGAAGCATTATTAATAGCTCTGGCTTGAAAAATATGTGGAAAAACTTAATCCCTTAGGGGCATATTTAATCATGCAAGAGTTTTCCAGTATTCCCTTTATGTGCAGGAAAGTTAATCTGTGTTACAAGTATAAGCAGCTTATAAAACGTAGGAGGAGTTTTTTTTCCTCTACAAACATCTTAACCTTCTTAAAGGGGAAAAATGTGTTTTAAATTATCAAAAAAAAAAGATACTATCACAATGAATTTGAGCACTGCAACAACCTGTCATAAAACATAGAACACCTCTTAAGTAAATTATATAATATGTGGTCTTGTACACATTACATTTTGGAAGGCTGTAAGTATTCTAAAGGTACTTTGCTAAGCAGAGAAATAATAATGACTCTTTCAGTATAAAGATACAGATCCTTTCCTAACGGACACAATTTTCCTTCCTTAACTATTCTGTAAGGCTAGGTTATCTTTATTCATGATGTATATGAGCACATACCCCTGGACAAAGATGGTAGAATCTCTTCTTAAAACATGATTTTAGGAATATCACTTCTCTTGCTCAGACTCTTTGGTGGCTACTAGATCCAAACTATACTGTCCAGCTAGGCATTTAAGTCCCTCCAGAATCCTCCAATTGTTGGATGGCTCTCTGTGGAATGCCTCTCATAGAGTCTAAGATCTCCTGACTACACCATGCAATGACTTTCAGTTCATGAGAAGCAGAATGGATTCACAGTTTGCAACTCTTGTCTGTTATTCTTAAACAAGGACAAGAGGAACTGTGTGCCCTACCTAAAAACATAGCTAATATATTTTCAAAAGGGGATGGGAACACACAGTGTCTGTAAAACTCTTATTTAAAGTCTTTGTTGTTTAGAAATTGTACTTATTTGCTCTTGATGATTTAAAAATATACATGGGTCATGATTTCTAAAAAAAACTTAGGAAAAGCTTGCCCAATATCCCAGATAGGGTAATAAAAGAGTATGGCTAGAAGCCACCAGGACCCTTAGTTCCCATCCTATGAGAATCCATGAAAGAAGAGTCAAAACACTCCCTTCTGAGGGACAGTCACCCAGTCGTCTGCAGAGACTTTACTTCAAGTTGAGGGCAAAACTCTCTGTTTTCCAGTACTTTTGCTGAGGGAGCCATGCCAGGGTAGAGAAGCCCCCACTTTGGATAATGAGCTGGAAGCACGGCTAGTAACACCAGGAAGCCCCTTGATCAGTTTCTGTCTCTTGGTGCCCCGGGATTTCTCTCATCATCATAAAAAAGAATCAAAGAAGAGGAAAAAAGTCCTGATTTCAGCAGCCCTTACAACATGACTGTTCCACCTTCACTACTTCCAGCTCCTTCCTGGGACCATCACCTTGGAAAAGCTTCAGCTCCCTTCTCATTACCTCTTGGTGCTGGCCTACCTAGAATGATCTCTTGTCTTTCCTATCAAATGAGGTCTTGCACTTCAAAGTTCAGCTCAAGTATCAACTGCAAGAAGTCTTCCTTGATTAATTCCACTCCCGGTGATCTTTTTTCCCTTTTGTCTTCTCTGACCCCACTACTCTCCATGGCACACTGAGTTGCCAAAGGGACTGAAAGAAATACTCTGCCTCACTGTCCCTGGTAGTCAGCAGTCGATGGCATTTTCAAATATCAACCAGATGTTCAGTAACTTTGTTCCTATTTCTATATACGTCAGTGATATAAAGCAGATAATGGATGAGAAAACGGCTTCATATGGAAACATGTAGCTATCATCCTAACTAAATCAGCTGCTGTTAACTTATTCTATTTAGACACAGGTAGGACTTATAAGGTCAAACTTTAAAAAAAGGAGGGCAGCTCTGAGTTCAAGATATTTAATAGCAGGGGCAATACAGGGTTGGAGTGGGAGGTACAAAGTATTGGGTGTAAGACAGGTTACAAGGATGTATTGTACAACACGGGGAATATAGCCAATATTTTGCAATAACTGTAAATGGAGTGTAACCTTTAAGAACTGTATAAAAATTTTTAAAAAGTGAGTCTGAAAAGATATGAGATTTTTAAGATTAGTTCTTCTTTCCTGTAAATTGATCTAATTTCATAATATAAACAAAAACACAAGCAAAGTTAAAGAAACGTGTAATAGCATGTCAAAATTATAGCATTAATCAGGATAATTATTGGCATGTCAAAAATATAAAACAGATAAGTCTCTTGTCCTTTCCCTAAAGTCACTGTATAGTGTACCCTTTTCTTAGGCATCCAAATGTAAAATGGGCACAATGGTAATTTAAAGGATACAGGAGATTTTAAATCAAAACACTGAATAGGGCTTCCCTGGTGGCGCAGTGGTTGAGAGTCCGCCTGCCGATGCAGGGGACGCGCGTTCGTGCCCCGGTCCAGGAAGATCCCACATGCCGCGGAGAGGCTGGGCCTGTGGGCCATGGCCGCTGAGCCTGTGCTCCGCAACGGGAGAGGCCACAACAGTGAGAGGCCCGCATACCGCAAAAAACAAAAAAAACACTGAATAGCTTTCAAATTGAGATAATTGACAATGGTATGAAAGTTCCAACACTTTAGTATTTTAACCAAACTTCTTATGGTGCAACATACAACTGTACTAAAAAAAAGCCAAATAATATTACATCTTGGTATCTTCATGTACCAAAATCACAAATTTACTGAGGCCAACTGAGTAGAAGGAAAGAACTGAAAACTGGGAGTCAAAATGCAATGGACAGTAATTTGGCAACACTGGGCAAAACACTTCATCTTTCTGAGTCTGCTCATTTCTACAATGGGGATCCAACTCCATACCTATCTCCCCACTTAGATTAAAAAAAAGATTATGACTTGAATCACTGACAAAGAGCAACAGAAATGCTATTCATTTATTACCTTTTTTTGCATTTATTACTCAGAATACAATTATTATCACTAAATAGGGCTTGATAAGTACAGAAAAGATGACACAAAGTGATGTCAGTGAAAATAGTGGAATAAGGACCTCTGGAAATGCTCTCTTCCATAAAAGAAAAGAGAATACTAACAAAATCTGAGGAGAAATTAAGAAAAGCAACTGATTCACAGTAAAAACAATGAGGTTTGTGGTATCTTAACTTGCCCCATTTCTGTCCCTTTTCCCCTTCTAGCTTGACTGTAGCCTTGAAAACCAACACACTACCACACTGAAAACAAGCCTGGCAGCCACTGGAGGAGGCAATTTGGAGCTCTGAAGGAGCTCTGACCCCATATTCACAAAACTGTCACTTGTTTGGAAGGAAGACCCTACTTGTTTGTTGTCTTTATTCAACCAAACTCAGAACTCACCCTGTGTGAAAGACTTTTTCCTGGGACCAGTTGTTGAAAAGTATCAGGAGCAACTGTTTAACACTGTGATCTCCTGAGATGTTAAATAACAGTTGAAGCAACAATAAGCTGACTAAAAAGCTTAAAAGGAAAATCTGGGGGAATTCCATAATCTTAGGAATCTAGAAGACTATGCACAGGCACACAGCTAGGTGCATGCCCAAAGTCATGCACATGCTCAGGAAATATCTGAGAAGGCCTGAAGCTCTCACCTCTAGCTGATCGCGAGGACGTGTGCAAGTAGGACATGAAGGGTGAGGCAGGGTTCTTAACTGCCCATCTGAGCCCAGAAGGCATGCCCCAGTATGCACACAGAGCCCCCCAGCAAAGACTGGGGGACTTACTGGTTCCAAGCATTTAAGAAAATCTTTATCCAATCATTAGATGACCACTAAGCTAACTGAGGAGAAACTTGATGGCCACACAGGACAAAGAATACAAACTTAATGAAATTAGTTTAGAGAAGTCACTAAATAAAAAACAACAGGAGCAGCAAGGAATAACAACAATAAACCACAGAGAAGGGTGAGAATCTGATTCCCAGAATTGTGGCATGATATCATTGAAAATGTCCAGTTCTCAACAAAAAATTACAAAGAAACAAGAAAGTATGTCCTACTCACAAAACAAAAACAAAATCAGTCTATAACAACTGTCCCTGAGGAACCTACTAGACAAAGACTTTAAAACAGCTATTTAAGTATGTTCAAAGAACTAAAAAAAACATGTACAAATAACTAAAAGAAAGTATGAGAACAATACCTCACCAAAATACAGAATACCAATAGAGAAATTATAAAAAAGAACCCAAGAGGCATTCTGGAGTTAAAAAGTACAACTGAAAAATTCATGAGAGACACTCAACAGTAGATTTGGGCAAGTTGAAGAAAGAATCATTGAAGAAAGAATCATTGAACATGAAGACAGGTCAACTGACACTATCCAGTCTGAGGAACAGAAAGAAAAAAGAATGAAGAAAAATGAATACAGCCTCAAATATCCATCAAGCATACCAACATATGCATAATAGGAGTTTCAGAAGATAGGAGAGACAGAAAAGGGCAGAAAGAATACTTGAGGAAATAATGGGAGAAAACGTCCCAAATTTGATGAAAAACATTAATCTATACATCCAAGAAGCTCAACTCCAAGTAGAATAAACTCAACAAGATCCATACCACATAACCAAACTGTAAAAAGACAAAGGGAGACTCCTGTAAACACAAGAAAGAGCCTATCATGTAAAAGGAATCATTAACAGCCAATTTCTCATCAGAAACCACAGGGGCCAAAAGTAGTGTAATTAAATACTCAAAGTGCTGAAAGAAAAAGAAACTCTCAACCAAGGATTCCATGCCCAGCAAAACTAACCTTCAAAAATGAAGGAGAAACTAACACATTCCAAGATAAACAGAAAACAAAGAATTCATCACTAGCAAACCTGCCCTGTCAGAGACACTAAAGGGAGTCCTTCAGGCTGAAATGAAAGAATACTAGACAGTAACTCAAATCCACATTTAGAAAAGAACACAGGTAAAGGTAACTGTATAGATAAATATAAAACACTAAATAGGGCTTCCCTGGTGGCGCAGTGGTTGAGAGTCCGCCTGCCGACGCAGGGGACACAGGTTCGTGCCCCGGTCTGGGGGGATCCCGCATGCCGCGGAGCAGCTGGGCCCGTGAGCCATGGCCGCTGGGCCTGCGCGTCCGGAGCCTGTGCTCTGCAACAGGAGAGGCCACAACAGTAAGAGGCCCCTGTCCCGCAAAAAAAAAAGACTAAATATATTTCTGTTGTAATTTTTCTCTCCTATGTGTAAAATACAGCAGCAAAGTTTCTGTATACTAATGAAATTAAGCTGATGATAAACCAAATTACACTGTTATAAATTAAGATGTTAATTGTGATTTCCAGGGCAGCCACTGAGAAATTAACTAAAAAAATAAAAAAAAATACAAGGGAATTAAAATGGTATATTAGAAAATATCTATTTAACGCAAAAGAAGGTGGTAATTGAGAAATACAGAAAGAAAAAAGACAAGAGACACATAGAAAACAAATAGCAACATTGCAAATGTAAATCTTATCAGTAATTACATTAAATGTAAATGAATTAGACTCCAACTAAAAGGCAGACATAGCAAAATGCATTAAAAAAGCGTGATCCAACTATATGCTGTCTACTTGAGATTCATTTTTGATTCAAAGACACAAATAAGTTGAAAGTAAAAGAAGAGAAAAAGATATTCCATGCACTTTCAATTATGCAAGATGAGTAAGCTCTAGAGATCTAATGTATGGCACGGTAATGACAGTTAACAATATTATATTGTATACTTGAGATGTGCTAATAGGATAGATCTGAAATTAAACTTCTCAACACACACACACACACACACACACACACACACATAATGGTAACTACTGGTGCTGGAGGTGATGGATATGTTGATTAGCTTGACTGTGGTGATTATTTCACTATATATATACATATACATATCAAAACAGTAATTTGTATACCTTAAATATATATAATTTTTATATATCAATGATATCTCAGTGAAGTCTTTTTTTGGCTAAGCGGCACGGCTTGCGGGATCGTAGTTGCCCAGCCGGGGATGGAACCCAGCCCCAGCAGTGGAAGCACCAAGTCTTAACTACTGGACCGCCAGGGAATTCCCTCAAGTTGCTTTTTAAAAAAAGATATTCCATGCAAATAGGAGCCAAAAGAGAGTGGAGAGACTATAGTAATATCAGACAAAATAGACTTCAACATTGTTAAGAGACAAAGAAGGACATTATCTTCTAATGATAAAAGGGTCAGTCTACCAAAAATGTATAATTATAATCATATATGTACCTATCAAACAGCCTCAAAACACATGAAGCAAAAACTGACAGAACGGAAGGGAAAAATATAAGTAAACTATAATAGTTGGAGATATCAATACTGCGTGTTCAGTAATGGATATAACAACTAGACAGAAGATCAGCAAGGAAACAGAAGACTTGAACAAAACTATAGCTCTAACAGACATCTACAGAACACTATATCCAGTGATAGCAGAACACATATTCTCCTCAAATGCACATGGAAGCATTCTCCAGGATATACCATGTGTTAGGCCATAAAAAAATGAAGTCATACACTATATGTTCTCTAACTACAATGGAATGAAAGTAGATATCAATAACAGAAAGAAATCTGGGAAACTCACAAATATGTGGATATTAAAAAACACACTTTTAAAAGCAGTGAATCAAAGGAAAAATCAAGGGAAATTAGAAAACACTTTGAGATGAAAAAAATAAATAAACACAACATACCAAAATGTATGAGATGCAATGAATGTACTGCTTAGAGAGCAATTTATAACTATAAATGTCTATAATAAAGAAAAATTTTAGGGACTTCCCTGATGGCACAATGCTTAAGGATCCGCCTGCAAATGCAGGGGACACAAGTTTGAGCCCTGGTCCGGGAAGGTCCCACATGCCGCGGAGCAACTAAGCCCATGTGCCACAACTACTGAGCCTGTGCACTAGAGCTCGTGAGCCACAACTACTGAAGCCCGCATGCCTAGAGCCCGTGCTCCACAACAAGAGAAGCCACCGCAATGAGAAGCCTACGCACCACAACGAGGAGTAGCCCCCGCTCTCCCCAACTAGGCAGCCAAAAATATATAAATAATTTTTTTAAATCTCTCTAAAAAAAAAAAGAACAACTTTAAATCAACAACTTAACCTTTCACGCTAACAACAAAACAAAGCCAAAAGCAAACTAAATACAAAGCAAGCAGAAGGAAGGAAATATAAAGAATTGAGCATAAATAAAATGCTGGTTTCTTGAAAATATCGACAAAATTGACAAATCTTTATCTAGACTGACCAAAAATAAAAGAAGACTCAAATCACTAATATCAAGAGTGACAGAGGGGACAATACTATCTATCTCAGAGAAATAAAGTTGATTATAATACCATGAACGAACATACGCCAATAAACTAGATAACCTAGATGAAATGGACACACTTCTAGAAAGACACAAAGTATTGAAACTGACTTAAAAAGAAATAGAGGGACTTCCCTGGTGGCACAGTGGTTAAGAATCCACCTGTCAATGCAGGGGACATGGGTTTGAGCCCTGGTCGGGGAAGATCCCACATGCCACAGAGCAGCTAAGCCCGGGCGCCACAACTACTGAACCTGTACTCTAGGGCCCCTGCGCCACAACTACTGAAGCCAGCGTGCCTAGAGCCCATGCTCCACAACAAGAAAAGCCACTGCGATGAGAAGCTTGTACACCACAACAAAGAGTAGCCCCTGCTCGCCACAACTAGAGAAAGCCCGCGCACAGCAACAAAGACCCAAAGCAGCCAAAAATAGATTTTTAAAAAATTTTTTAAAAATTGAAAAAAAAGGGGCTTCCCTAGTGGTGCAGTGGTTGAGAGTCCACCTGCCAACGCAGGGGACACGGGTTCGTGCCTTGGTCTGGGAAAGATCCCACATGCCGCGGAGCGGCTGGGCCCGTGAGCCATGGCCGCTGAGCCTGCGCGTCTGGAGACTGTGCACTCTAACGGGAAAGGCCACAACAGTGAGAGGCCCGCGTACCGCAAAAAAAAAAGGAAAGAAATAGAAAATCTGAATAGACTTATGAAAAGTAAAAAGAGCAAATGAGCAATCAAAAAACTTACCACACACATGGAAAAAAAAAACTAGGATCAAGTGACTTTGTTGGTGAATTCTACTGGATATTTAAAGAAGAATTAACCAAACTTTCACAAACTCCCAAAAAACAAAAACGGAGGAAACATGTCTTAACTCACTCTCTGAGGCCAGTAGTATCCTGATACTAGAACCAGAAAAGACATCACAAAGAAACGTCCCTTATGAATATAAATGCAAAAATCTTCAGTATAGTACTAGCAAACTGAATCCAGCAACATATAAAAAGAATTATACACCATGAGAAAGTGGGATTTATCCCTGGAAAGCAAGGTTAGTTCAATATATGAAAATAAATCAATGTAATACACCATATTGATAGAATAAAGAACAAAAACCACATGATCGTCTCAACAGAGACAGAAAAAGCATTCAACAAATTCCAACACCTTTTCATGACAATAAACACTCAACAAGCTAGAAACAGAAGAGAATTTCCTCAACCTGTTGCAGAGCATCAATAATCATCAACATTATACTTAATGGTGAAAGACTCAAAGTTTTCCTACTAATATCAGGAACAAGACAAGGATGTCTACTTTCACCACTGCTATTCAACACTGTATTGGACGTTTGACTCTGGGTAGTAGGCAAGAAAAAGAAATAAAAGGCATCTACCTAGACTGAATCTGGGGAATTCCCTGGCGGTCCAGTGATCTCACAAGCCACACACAGTGCAGCCAAAAAAAAAAAAAAAAAAAAAATCTGGATTCAAGAGAAGTAAAACTATCTCTATTTGCAGATGACATGATCTTGTATATAGAAAAGCCAAAGGAAACCACACACACAAAACCCCTTAGAACAAAATAAGTACAGCAGGGCTGCAGGATACAAGAGCCATATACAAAAATGGATTGTATTTCTACACACTAGCAATGAACAATTCAAAGAAGAAATTAAGAAAACAACTCCACTTACAATAGCATCAAAAAACAATAAAATATCTAAGAATAACTTTAACAAAATAATTGTAATAACATGTACACTAAAATCTACAAAACTCCATTGAAAAAAATTAAACAACTAAATAAATACAAAGACATCCCAAGTTCAATGGATTGCAAAACTTAATACTAGTAAAATGGTAACAATGACCAAACTGGTCTACTATTCAATGCAATCCCAGCTGGCTCTTAGTAGGAATGATGGATATTGACAAACTGATCCTCAAATTCATATGGAAATGTAAGGGACCTAGAATAGCCAAACTAATCTTGAAAAAGAACAAAGTTGGAGATCTCACACTACATGATTTCAAAACTTACTAGAAAGATACAATAATCAGTACTACGTGGCATTAGCATAAGGACAGACATACAGATCAATGGAATAGAATTGAGAATCCAAAAATAAACCCTTACTTTTTTTTTTTTAACAAGAGTGACAAGATAATTTAATGGAGCAAAGAATAGTCTCTTTAACAAACAGTGCTAGAACAACTGAGTATCTACATGCAGAAGAATGAAGTTGGACCCATACCATAGACCGTTATACAAAAAGTAACTGAAAATGGATTACAGATCTAAATGTAAGAGCTAAAACAATTACACTCTTAGAAGAAATCATAGTAAATCTTTATGACCTTGGGTGGGACAAAGTTTCTTAGCTATGGCAACAAAACCATAGACGGCCAAAGGAAACAAAAATTAAAACTTCATCAAAATTAAAAACTACTGTGCCTCAAAGGATACGTTAACAAAGGGAAAAGACAAGCTACCTGAGAAAATATTTATAAATTATGTACCTGACAAGAGTTCAGTATCCAGAATAGATCCAAACCCCTTAAACTTATCAATAAAAAGACAAACAACTCAATTTAAAATTAGGCAAAGGAATTTAACAGACACTTCTCAAAAAAAAAAAATCTATACCAATAGCCAACAAGCACATGAAAAGATGCTCAACATCATTTGTCTTTAGGGAAATGCAAATCAAAACCACTATGAGATACCACTTCATACTCAGTAGAATAGTTATAATAAAAAGGAGACAATAACAAGTGTCAATGAGGAAGAGGAGAATCGAAACCCTCCTACACTGCTGATGGGAATTTAAAATGGTACAGGTTGTGGAAAACAGTTTTGGCAGTTTCACAAAATGTTAAGCATAGAGTTACCATGTGACCCAATAATTATACTCCTAGGTACATAGCCAGAACAACTGAGAACATTTGTTCACACAAAAACTTGTACACGAATGTTTATAGTAGCATTATCCATAGTAGCCAAAAAACTCATAATAGTCAAATATCCATCAATTGTTGAATGGATAAACATATGGTATATCTGTACAATGGAGTATTATTCACCCATGAAAAAGAATGAAGTGCTGACACATGCTACAACATAAACGAACCTTGAAAGCATTACGCTAAGTGAAAGAAGCCATTCACAAAAGACCATGCTATAATTTTCTTTATACCAAATGTCCAGAATAGGAAAATCCATAGAGACAGAATGTGCTTGCCAGGGTCTAGGGGAAGGTTGTGAATGGGGATACAGCTTTGTTTTGGGGGTGAAATTATTCTGGAATTAGATAGCATCATGGCTGCACAAACTCATGAATATATTAAAAAAAACAATGAATTTTACACTTTAAAATGGTGAATTTTAAGGTATATGAATTTTACCTTAACTTAAAAAAAGACAGACATACAATCAGCTGTTAGTATCAGGATTCAACGTAGGGTGTCTATAAAGCAGCCTGACTAATTAAAAACACTATTTGGATGGCTGCAGGGAGGGAGGGTCAGAGAGATGAACTTAACCCTGCCCCCATCAATCTGTGGACTGCTAGGGAATGCTTACTCAACAATGTGTCATTTCCAATGAGAGTTTTTTCGAGCTAAATAAGCACCAAGTCTAGTTTATCATTTTAAAAGATTAACAATGCTTCTGAAGATTCTTGGGAAAATAAAGAAATACGTATGGTGAAGAGAAAGGGTGAGAAGAAAGAGTAAGTTCTCTTGAGGAGGTTTCAAAACCTTCAAGTTTTGGGAAGTAGAAGAGGATCAAAGAACTAGTGGAGATCCTTTGTAGAAAATCTAACCTGCATCCTCCACCCCCGACAAAAAAAAAAAAAAAAAGGAAAAAAAAGAAAATAAGCCATGAGCAACTTTATCCAAATCTATAAAACTAACTCTTTTTAATTCTCAAAATGAGATTTTCTCAAATAACCTGACATTACAAAATTGAACTGATTAAAAAATTGAGTTGGTTAATGTACAGGATATTATAATGACCAAAATATTTACAAATGGATGCTCTGACCAATTAATCTACTCTTCTAAAACTTATTGTAGGTCATAAATTTGAGGAGGGCTTATTTTAAATACTGATAGAAATCGACAAGAAGGCAAATTGGAAAAATGCAAAAGAAGCCACTCCAAGAATAATTACTCAATACATTTATTCAAATATTTACAAAGAGCCTGCTCTAGGTTACAGCTTTCTTCTGGAAATTCAGTGTTTCTGTATAAGGGGTACCATCTTTTTTTCCCCAGTGTTTCTACTGAGGTAAAATGTATATAACATAAATTTACCATCTTAAATGTTTTTTTTTTTTTTTTTTTTTCGGTACGCGGGCCTCTCCTGTTGTGGAGCCCAGGCTCCGGACGCGCAGGCTCAGCGGCCATGGCCCATGGGCCCAGCCGCTCCGCGGCATGTGGGATCTTCCCGGACCAGGGCACGAACCCATGTCCCCTGCATCGGCAGGCGGACTCTCAACCACTGCGCCACCAGGGAAGCCCAAGAAGTATCCCTTCTTAACATTTTCATCTGAACACAAACAAGCTGAAATGCCTACAATTAAAAAAACAAAACCCAAAAAACTCTCTTACTTCCTTCCCCCTAATGCCCTTAACAATAAAAAAAATACCCTTGAAAAATACATCTCTCTACTAAAGCATATGAGTAGCGGACAAGAAAGGTGGAAAGAGGATATAATTGCATCTATTGTCATACAAATCTCACTTTAAAATGGAATTTTTAGGGATGCAACTTTTCTTAGTCATCTTTTTAAAAGACTCTAACATCCTGGAGATATTCTTTGAAGGATCATTTGGAGGACTGCAAGACTTAAAAAAAAAAAAAATACACTTGAGGGACTTCCCTGGTGGCACAGTGGTTAAGAATCCACCTGCCAATGCAAGGGATATGGGTTTGATCCCTGGTCTGGGAAGATCCCACATGCCGCGGAGCGGCTAAGCCCGGTGCGCCACAGCTACCGAGCCTGCACTCTAGAGCCCGTGAGCCACAACTACTGAGCCAGCGTGCCACAACTACTGAAGTCCGCATGCCTAGAGCCCATGCTCCGCAACAAGAGAAGCCACCGCAGTGAGAAGCCCGCGCACCACAACGAAGAGTAGCCCCCGCCTGCCACAACTAGAGAAAGCCTACACACAGCTACAAAGACCCAACGCAGCCAAAAATAAATAAATAAAATATAAATAAATTTATTAAAAAAATAAATGGGTGAATTGTACGGTACGTAAATATCCAAAACAAGCTGTAATAAAAGTTAATTAAAAAATACACCTGCAACCTTAACATAACAAAGTAAAACTTTCTAGATTCATTCTTCAAAGTAAGTCACAAAGCACAAAAACTACAGAGCAGTGATTCTCAAACTAGAGCACACATCAGAATCCCCTGGAGAGCTTGTTAAAACAGAGATGGGTTCCACCCCCCAGAGTCTGTGATTAATTAGGTCTAGGGTGGGATCTAAGAATTTGCATTTCTAGTGAGTTCTCAGATGACACAGATGCCGTGGGTCCGTCTGAAAACACCTGCTATATCCAAACAGGAGCACATTCTCTTGAGACTCAACCTATGAAGAAGCATGTACATTCCCTTTAAGTTAATGTTAAAAACTCATCTTTAGCTATTCCTCCTAAAAGAAATTACTTCGTGTGATATTACTGTTTATTTAGCAGTTTTAGTCAATCCCTTTAATAAATTCTTTATGATAAAAAGTTTTTAGTACCCCTTGAGATAGAGTCAGGTCTCATTAAAAAAACTTATTACCCCAAGTGAGTCTTGTAATGTGTGAATTTTGGTTCAGTGAATTTCTTTTAATTTGGGGGCTGATAATTATACTAGCACATATTTGGCAAGCAAGCTCCATTGAGAAAACTTAGGTACTTGATTATATTGAATTATTTTATACATTATTCTCTATCTCCATCTGCATGGCCCTTGAGGTTACTGCCATAAACTAACAGCCACTGGATGGAAATAGCCCAGACACAGATTTGGTTTGATACATGGAATACTTGGGGGAGGGGGAAGTTATGCTTGGTCCAACACTTAAAAGTCAGGTGCTTTCACATTAAAATTCAGATTTCCACGTACCCTTAAAATTTAAAAAAAAAAAAAAAAAATCAGAAAAACTGGCAACGTCATTCCCAATTTTGCACGTAAATAATCAGCCAGAGTTGGGCCACAGCTGCCCTTCATAGAGAATTCGAGCTCTAGCTGGCCACAGTCCCCATTCATTTCCTGTTGTCTTCAACCTAGTCCTCTCCACTCCGTTTATTGGCCTAGCCTCTGTAGGCATGTGTATTTGAGTGCTGGGCGTAAGAGGAAACAGTACTCTCAATTTCAAAAAGTAGATATAAACTGGCTTAAATTCAGTGTGGTGTAGGTAGTTCCTTTGGACTCTGTCTCTTATGGCCTGAGGTTGTTGAGTTGTGTGATCTACCAGTAGGCCACCTCTGCTCTCTGGAAACTCTTACATTAGAAACTTTCAGGCGAATGACCATGCTCTGAAAAGCAGTTGTGTCAGGCTGAGACCCTTCACATGTGGCAAAAAGAACAGCGTAAATGATGGCTGTGCCTGCAAAAACCTGCATGCAGAATGCCTATTTATTATTTTAACCTTTTTTCTTGTGAAATAACACAGAAAAGTAAAATGGAATACATAGCTTAAAATACTGTAGAGCACTCTACAGTAAACCTCTACTACCCAGTCAAGAACATCAGCACATCAGAAGTCCCTACAAAGCCACCTCCCAATCACGACACCCTACCTGCCTTCCTGAGGTAAACACTGACTTGTATAATTTTTCCACCTAAACCTGCTTCCCTAACAATATCACTTAGTTCTGCCTGTTTCTAAAAGCCAAGTTTATAAATGTTGTCTCTTGTAAATGAAATTAAAATTTCAGTTCTATGTTTTTAAGATACATGTTCATGTGCCTTCTTTTTCCTCTTGATCAGCCTCACCAGAGATTTATCGACTTTACAGGTCCTTCCAAAGAGCCAACTCCTAGCTTTGGTGATCTTCTTTCTGCTCTTGTCTTTAGTAGTTTCTACCTTCTACTTGTTTTTTATTGTGCTGCTCTTCCGACTTCTTGAGATAATATTTGCTAGTTACTTTGGGGGTCTTTTCTCTTTTAAGGCTATACATTTTTCTATTAAGTACTGTTTATCTATATGCTATAAATTTTATATGAAATATTTTTATTATTTATTTAAAATACTTCTTAATTTCCATTGTATCTTCTTTAACTCATTAGTTATTTAGGGTTATATATTTCAGTTTCCAAACATATGGAGATAATATTCTATTTATCTGTTACTGATTTCCAGCATAATTACATTAGAATCAGAGTACATATTTTAGGTATAATATCCATCTTTGAAATTTGTTGAGGATTAACAATCCAATCTATCATAAATTCTTGTAAGATATTATGTGCCTGCTTAAAAAGAATATGCACTTCAGTTTGGTGTAGTGTGTTCACTAGAATACGTTTATAAATCATGTTGATCAAATTTTCAATAACCTTTACAGATTTTTTTCATATGCTTCTATCATCAGTTACTGAGAAAGATCTGTTAAAATTTTCCACTGTGATTACATATTGCCTATTTGTCCTACAGTTCTGTAAAATTTTGCTTTATATATTTTGCAGCCATGTTATTAGGTACATACAAATACAGAATTCTATCTTCCTGGTGAATTAAAACTGATCATTGACAAGTAATAGTAACACACAGTGATGCTTTTTGGCTTGAAGTCTATTTTGTCTGCTACCAACATAGCTACACCAGCTTTCTTGTGATTAGCATTTATATTGTACACATTTTTACACCTTTATCTCCAATCATTCTGCATCCATAGATTTAAGATATACTGCTTGTATAATGCATAAAACTGACAAAATCTAGTCTGAAAAATCTTTGTCTTCCAACCACAATAGTTAGCCTATTTATGTTTAATGTAATTACTGATGTATGAGTTTAAGTCTACCACCTCTTCTTGTGTTTTATATATTTCACTTGTTCTATGTTCCTTTTTTCTTCCTTTAAATTGCTTTCTCATTAGGGCGTTCCTTTTGTTGGTTAGAAGTTATAAAATTTTTCTATTTGTTTAATGTTTACTGTATTACAACATATATCCTTGATTTATCAAGGTGAAAAGTTAATCGACATCTTTACCCTCCTCCAAAACAATGCACAAATCTTAGAACAGACTAATTCTACTTACCGCCTCCCAACTTTTATGCTATGTTTGCCCTGTATTTTATTCTTTTTTATTTATTTATTTATTTATTTATTTATTTTTGCAGTACGTGGGCCTCTCACTGTTGTGGCCTCTCCCGTTGCAAAGCACAGGCTCCGGACACGCAAGCTCAGCGGTCACGGCTCACGGGCCCAGCAACTCTGCGGCATGTGGGATCTTCCCGGACCGGTGCACGAACCCGTGTCCCCTGCATCGGCAGGTGGACTCTCAACCACTGCGCCACCAGGGAAGCCCTGACCTGTATTTTAAATCTCTCTGTATTGTAAAAAGTCCACCACTGTATTATCTTACACAGTCGATGTTTACTTTGAGTTACCCACATATTTACCACTTCGTTTTCAATTTTTTCTACACTTCTGACCTCCCATTTGGATTACTTTTCTCCTACTTGAAGAATACCCATTAGGAATTCCTTTTGTGCAAACAACTGGTGGCAGACTCTGTTCTGTTTATATAAAATACCTTTAACCTTCACTTTTACCTCTTTCTTTTCATTCTTGAACACTATTTTTTGCTGGGTCTAAAATTTGGGGCTGGCGACTCTTTCTTTCAGCACAGTGAAAACATTATTCCACTGTCCTTTGCTTTATACTCTGTGACAGAAAAGTCAACTGTCGGTCTGACCATCACTCTTCTAAAGTTAATGACATTTCCCCCGCTCACTGCCTTAAGGTTCCTCTTTGTATTCGGTTTTCAGAAGTTTCATTGTGACGAGTCTAGGTGTGGATTTCATTTTATTTATACTGTTTGGGCTTTGTTGGGCTTCTTGGATCTTACGTTTGAGGTCATTCATCTGTTTCAAAATGTTTAGCAATGATCCTTCCAATACTGCACTCTTTTTCTCCTCTCGTTTCTAAGACTCCAACTACCTGATAGGCCTCACTCTCTTTTCTTACCTTCTCTTTTATATATTTCACTTTCTCCCTCTCTCTGTGCTTCACTTTGAATAGTTTCTTCTAACCAGTTCTTCAGTTCACTATTTGCTTTTCAGCTGTGTCCAACTGCCTATAAACTTGTTCATTTTGTTCTTACATTTTCAGTTCTGGAATTTGTTTCTTAATCTGCAAAGCCACAATTTAGAGTTTTCAGTCCTTGCTGAAAATAAAATTTGGTGTTTATTTCCTTTAATACTGTAAGCATAGTATTTTATACTCTGCATCTGATAAGTCCAATATCTAGAATCTCTGTGAGTCTATTTCTGTTGTCTGTTGCTTTGGCTGGTTCTCACGTATGGTGTCTTCTCTTTTTGTGTGCCTGGTTATCTATAATTGTGGCCAGATGCTGTAACTGAAAATTTATTTGTAGAAATCATTTGAGAATAGAATCATTATACCTTTCTCTGAGAACATTTCATTGCTTTTACCTGTCACCTATGGGCATTAGCTAAATGGAATCATCTAATTCCAAGTAAGCCTTACGGTTTCTGGGCCACTCAGATAATGTGAAACTCAGCTGCAGCCAATGTAAGAGTTGGTTTACTACTAGTTCACCCTTATTCCTAGACATATCTCTTCAGGGAGTCCCAATCCAAAGTAAGGAATAGTTCAGCAGGTTTCCCAGGTTTCAAAGACTCAGACTACAATTTTTATCTCCCTAACTTTGAAAGGACACCAAAGGTGAGCTCAGACTTTCACCTTCCTTTTCCAGGTCAGCAAATGACCACAAGACAAAAGTGATGCCAGTGCTAGGCTCACTCTTCTGTGTTTACATTCTCTCCCAAATCTTAACTCATCTCCTCACAATTTATTAGCTCTTAAATGTTTAAGATTAAACAAATTTTTATCTAGTTTCTTTAAGTGACTTCAGTAAGAGAGCTGTTTGAATTACATGACTTACCACTAGCTAAAGTAGAAACCTTCCAGCATTCTGTTATATGTTATAACGTTGGTACATGGCCTTAGCTTGACAACACCTACCGCAAGGTGAAAAGTACAAAGTCCTATGATATTCTTTGAAGAATAGTGACAGTTCTTCTTGGTAGCAACTTACCCCTATAGTGCAGAGCAACTATACAGGATGAGATTTCAAGTTATAGTTCCCCTTCCATCAAAAGATGAATGGATAAAGAAGATGTGGTGTGTATGTGTCTGTGTATACAATGGAATATTACTCAGCCATAAAAAATGCAATCATGCCATTTATAGCAACATGGTTGGACCTCGAGATTACCATACTAAGTAAACTCAAACAAAGACAAATATCACATGATATCACTTATATGTGGAATCTAAAAACTAGTACAAATGAACTTATTTACAAAACAGACTCACAGACATAGAAAACAAATGTCGTTACCAAAGGGGAAGCGGGGAGGGATAAATTGGGAGTAGAGGATTAACAGATGCCCACTACCACATATAAAATAGATAAACAACAAGGATTTACTGTAGAGCCCAGGGAACTATATTCAATATCTTATAATAACCTATAATAGAAATACATACACCTGGACCTAACATAATATTATAAATCAACCATACTTTTAAAAACAAAGTTATAGTTCCTGTAATTTATTCATTCTATGACCCTGGACAAAGATTTGTCTGCAAAATTGGGTAGGGAAATAATACTTCCACACTTACCAGAACATCAAGTGAAGGAACATAAAAGAACTTGAAAAAGCCTATAAAACCAACTAAAATTATAATTCTCTTCCCTCCTTTCTCTGCTCCATGGGTGAACCACTCATCCATGGCTCTGGGTAATTCACCACGGCAGGCTAGTGCTCAGCTGGTAACTCAGGTCACTCATCACTGGCTGGCAACATTACACAAGATACAGTATTCCAGGAGCCAAATAAGAGCTTCCTATTACTATACTACTATCTATGTTTTCAAATACTTCAGTATACATAGTGTGCTCACAGATGATGTACACACACACTCTTAACCACTAGGGGTAGGTAGGTAGTATTTCAGGTACCTTAATAAAAAAAAAATGCATACTCCAGGTATGGTTGGTTCACGTTTGAAAGACTGGAAGTCCAACCTTCAGAGTCAGGCTATCTTAAGTGTATCAACTAGAGCTATCTAAATCTATATTAAAGGGTTCCCTAATGAGAAAAGGAGGGTAGAAATAATCTTTCTGATTAAAATAATAGTGTTCAATATATATATGGGTTGGCTAGAACGACTGTACAGGGGCACTGAACCTTGTGTGTACATGTGGGTTGTAAGTATCTGGCAAAGCAGGCAACCTAACACTCTTTTCAGTGGCCCTCTGGGCCTAGGGCTCTGGTCCTGGGTCTGGACACTTAACAGAGAATTCCATCACCTGATCCAATGGAAAGGTTAGATATATCCTGTAATGAGAATATGTCCACACCTGTCTCTACTGAACTTCTGATGCGGGCTACATAGCCAAAGCAAAAAGGGTGGGGCTTTTGTCTGTAAGAACAGGTTGAATGCCTAACTTTTGTGCCTGCTTGCTAATAAATATTCATATGTGTGGCAAAATGTGGTCTGAGTCTTGATTTTATTGTTGCAGACCACATGGTAGCATAACAACCTCTAATTATTGGAAGCTACCGATGTCTACCAAAAAGATGTGCACTGTCGGGAGCAGTGAGACTGGCTCAGTTCAGTTTGTAACAACTGTGGTGCATCAAATTTCCCAAATGAATACTGCTGGGACAGAACCTCAAAGCAGGAACATGACGCTGATCAAGCTGATGTACTAACTTGCCAGCCTGGACCCTCTAAGAGAAAGGCTGTTTCTCTTTAGTGGGAAAACCACAGGAAGCTACGAAGACAGCCTTGGGGTGTGGGTTTTGCTGGGAGCCTGCCAAAAATACCATCATTCTGTTTCTTGGCCCCTAGAATGCAAGGATACCCAAGCTTTTTCGTTTTCTTTTCTTTTTTTTTTTTTTTTTGCCTCCAATGATTTCCCCCAAACCACCTGGACTCAGTACTCTACACAAAATGATGTCACTTAAACAGTATCTGTATTCAAAGGAATATATTAGAGGCAACTATCCTACTTGCTTAAGTAAATGCAAAACAGAAGCATTTGTACTTTCAAAACAGCACTTGTCTTGGATTCTTAACAGCTGTATGTCCCTATACTCCAAATGTTTTTAAAAAATTTAAGCTAAAAATTTACCAAAATAGGAAAGTGAACTATGTTTGTCATAAACAGTTTTTTGAGGAAAACCTTGGAAATTTCACCACCCACCCTGCATCGGTGGGGCACTAGATGTTGCTCCAGCCCACACAATGTTCCTGATGGTACAGTCTGAAGACAACTCTCAGAAACACATTCCTCTTGGTATCAGGATTCCCCTTTAAAAAGACAAGTCCCCCAGGGGGTAGTCAACCAACTGGTTCACCAATGAGCTTAACCAATCTGTTCTTGAGCCTGCTAAAAATTTAAAGTGGCTGAGTAATATTCCATTGTATATATGTGCCACAACAACTTCCTTCTCCATTCATCTGTCGATGGACACTTAGGTTGCTTCCATGTCCTGGCTATTGTAAATTGAGCTGCAATGAACACTGTGGTACATGACTCTTTTTGAATTATGGTTTTCTCAGGGTATACGCCCAGTAGTGGGATTGCTGGGTCATATGGTAGCATGATCTGTGAGCACCTAGAGGGGTGGGATAGGGAGGGGGGGAGGGAGGCTCAAGAGGGAGGGGATATGGGGATATGTGTATATATATAGCCGAATCACTTTGTTATACAGCAGAAACTAACACAACATTGTAAAGCAATTATACTCCAATAAAGATGTAAAAAATAATAATAAAAAAATTTAAAAATCTGAAGTGGGATCTTCCTCCAACCCCAAATGAGTACACTGGAATTCTCTGAGTGTGAATTAATCCTACCACCTCACTGTCTGAGAGGTGTTTAATACGGTAGGTAAGTGAAGTGGGAGTCGGGAATCCTGGACTCTCATGCAATTTCTCTGAACCTAGTGATCTCTCTACCTGATAGACTGGTAAGCCCCCTTGCTAGCACCTTCACAGGAAGCTTGAAAGAGAGATTGGGAAAACACCCATCAAGTGATGCCAAAGGAAGGCAGAAATGCCGCAGCCAAGGCAGCTGATCCTCTCTGCTCGTGTTGCACTGGCCCACTCGCGGTACAGCTCCAGCAAGAGGCGGCAAGATCAATGAGGCTAGAGACAGGCCTGCGGGCAGCAGCGTGGGGCAGGGACCAGAACAAGCGCACGGACAGGCAGCAGCCTGGTGCTGTCACAGCAGTGCCATCCACGCTCTCACGTCCTGGCCTCAAAGAGCACAGAGAAACTCAGAATTCAGAGGGAACACAGGCAAGAAGTCTTTACCCTAGGTTCATGTCAGCTCCTCTCAAGTTATAGGCCCGACACTGGCCACAGATTACCTGCACAGATCTTCAGGAAATAAGAGGATTCACCCCTGCCCAGAGCTCACACTCCTGGGAACATTAAATCTCATTTCATTTTGATTAATAATTAAACCCCTAGATTAACAGCTTGCTTGAAAAGGAAAGAAAAAGACAAAGAATCTAACAGCCTGCACATTTAATATTTGCTGACCTCTTGAGGCCCATGCCCCTTTTAAAAGAATTGCTCATCCTTTTGTATTCCCCTTTTTTGTCAACTTCTAAAGATGGCAAGTTTTTTTATGGCTGTAAATTACAAAATGAGTGCATTTATAAAGCACAGGGGAATGGCACCGGATCTCTGCTTGTACAAAGGAGCGATCGAAAACATTTACAGAGTGCCGCGCCCGTGACACTCGGCATACCGGCTCTTGTTTAATCTTCATCGCCACCAAAAAAGAATTTTTAACTATTTTCTACCTGAGGAAACTGAAGCTCAGGAACTTCAAGAAACTTGTCATAGGTCACGTAGTTAGTAGGTGGCATCGTCTCAAAAGCCAGTGCTCATTTCTAGTGTACAAACCATGTCCAAGTGTCCTGTTATCTTTCTTCCAGCTTGTAGTCAAAGGCTGGTATACTTGGAGTTCCTGGTACTGGGGCTCTCACCTGTTCAGACCTGCAAGCCATTTGAGGCCTCTGCAATTCTTTAAAAAATTTTAAAACTTTTTCTTGCAAATGGCTCGTTCCCTTTATTCAACACACAGCTTCAAATTACTCTTGGCCTTTTCCAAAAAAATCAAACCCACTCTCAAAGGTCAAGAATTCACCACTGCTGAGGCTACTAAGAGGAAAATATTGTGAGATCTGAAGCAATTTCCCAAGAAGAACTTGTCAACTGTTTTGAGCTACCACAGCAGAACTGAAACAAGCACAATGCCCCCCCAACTGCACTCCACCCCCAGGGGTCACTGAAAGGGCCCATTTCTTGGAACTTGCAGTCCTTTTGCAGAGAGCATGATATTGCGATGCAGGACTCATTTTTCAGGTATTAAGTGCCCACTGGAACATTCTCAATAATAGGAAGCAGTGAGTGATTAGGCAACGAAACGCAGATGTTGTGTAATAAAACTCTTACTCCTCCAGTAGGGCCAAGTGCTGCGTATGTGTTTTTGCTTTCTTACTTATGCATGTTATTCTACCAGGAAGTCATTGTGCTGTCAGTTATTACTATTATTTTTAAATCCACTTGCATTGTGACTGAAGTCAAGTTTGTCAGGTCAGACCGAACTAAGAGAAAATCTAGATATGGGTACAGGAGCAATCCCAAGGACGGTTTCTAGTCAGGCTTTCTTCTTTAAGAAAGAGCAACGTGGAGCTCACGTTCCATGCTTGGGATGTGTGAGGGGTTTTAATGCAACAGAGAAACATTGCCACTTCCTTCAATCCCACTTGTGTTATCATCTCCCTTTAGGGTCCTTCGTGAAAAAGTTGACATAGAAGGAAAGGGAAATGTGAAGTTCAACTGAGAACTAGGAAAAACCCAAGTTTTCTCTCCCGCCTTTAAAAACAACACAAAAATATACTTTTGCAGATTTCTGTTCCAAGTTGGAGTGCTGATAAAGGTCTTAAAAATATCCAAATGCTTCAGTAACTCAACTGCCAAGACACCTAGGCTGTCTGGAGTTCTGACTGTGGGCCTTGTGACCATTCAACACACCCTTCAAAGTAGTCCTCATGGGGATGGGCAATCATCCCAGTGATGCTGCCGCTCCTTAAAACTCTGTTGGATGTACACTCACTTAGTGTCAAGACAGTTCTTCTAATTTACGAGATTTGCTATGTCTGTTCTCCCATTGACTGTTCACCTTTGGCACGCTTGCAGCCGTGTCAGGACCACAGAGCAGCTAGTTTCCCAGGTCTGATAGTTATAAATTTAAGATATCTAACTTTGGTGTGTGCTTTAGCCAGCCCTTAGATACTCCAGAAAACAGAAATATGTAGTCTTTTCTTCCTTGTTAAGAAAAAAAGTTTAATAAAACTTGTATGCTGGAAGAATTACTTAAAACCAGGGAAGGCCAGATACTTTAGAATTTATCACTTTCACCACATAAGATGTTATATAAACAAGTTATAACAACAGTAACTTTGGGAATAGGATGTTCTCAAACAGTTCTTTCAATCTTCTATGGCAAGAAAGGCTGTAGTGATAAGTACTTTTAGAAATACCTGGACAGGATATTGGAAGACCTTTTAGAAAAAATAAAATGGACTTTTAAAAATCCTGCAGGAGAGCAACCAAAACCCTGCAAAAAGCTCACTGCCAGAATGTGTCCTTTCATAAAATGTTAAGTCATCTCTGATGAATCCCAAAGGCTCCTTATTTTAATATACTTTGGAAATGATTTTGCTACACAATAACAAATCATCGAAAGCATCAACTAAAGCAAATGAGATAGTAAAAGCTGGAAAGAAGCTCAGATGAACAAATATTCAGAGCACTGAAATGTAACATTCAATTATAGCTACCACCTATGGCTTCATGATAAATCATGCCTCTGCACGAGTAGGCAAAGAGCGTCTGCTACCAAGCCTTAGCCTCCCACTCGACTGAGTTCCTGGAGGGCACAGCCTATCTTCCCATTCTTCCTGTTGTGCTGTTCATTTATTCATCTACAAAAACACTCATTAATTTTTCTCACCATTCAAAACATATTTAACCAGTTCCTACCTTTTGCTAGGAACTAATTATCCCTTCTAAGCTTAAGAACATTTCTTGGGTCAAGATGTTTAAATAAGTTGACGTGCTTGAGGTATATAATCGTGTATTATAATTTTCCTATCTTGTCCAGAAGGATATCATCAGAAACTTCAGAGAATGTCTTACTGACCTCTGTATCATCCAAAAATATATCATGAAACAGAAGCTCCAATGTTTGTTGAATTGCTATGACAACAGTCATTAAAATAAACAACCATACATATATTTACATGAGTTTAAGTACTCAATTTAAACAGTTATATATATATCATATGCAACCTGTGTATGTATAAGCATGTACATCCATAAAATGTTTCCCAATTCAAGCTGATGGCACCCTTATTTCAAAAAACCAGCGGTTACTACCATGTTCTTCCCTCCCTACCTTACAAAGGTACTAAACGGGAGGAGAGAAGAGGGAAGAAGACAAACGTATTGCATAAATAAGAAGAAAAGAAGGAACATGAACAGATGACAGCTGGGGCTCTTTGCCCATCTGGAGCCAAATCAATGCACCACTAGAGAAAGGACAAATAACCCTTAGAACTCTGACCTGCTTCGCTATCTCTCCCCTCCCCTACCTGGATGCTGCTTGGCCTAAAGAAACAAAGTAGCTGATCAAGAGACTACAACAATGTCAGAGTCAGGTAACAAAACCCAGTGGTAGATCAGCCCAGGCATCTCCCTTTACTACAGTTGAGGAAAATGAGTCCCCAGAGAGAGAGGGCTACTTTCCCAAGCCACACAGAGAAGTCATGGTGGGGCTGTGGCTGGCTGCACCCACATCCCCCAGGGTCTTGTCTGGGAGAGCGTGGGGATGGTACCAAAGAAACACTCAGAGCAAGGATGCCTTCCTAGGATCCACAGGCACGTTTCAGGGACTTCACAAAGCCAATGAAATTGCCTGCAAAACTGTGTGGCTTCCATTTTTCAGGGGAGCAGGTTTACTGCTTTTATCAGTCTGAACGAGGTCCATGACTCAAAAAATTTAAGAACCACTATGTCAAGGGTTGGGCTTGGGGGAAAGGCTAAAAGTGAATGAGATTAATTCCAAACTAAAAGGAACTCAGACTTTCAATAACCTGAAGCCTATGCTTGGGCCAGGCAGCCAGTGGAACCACCTAAGGAAAACACAGCCCTAAATTTTCTGGTCTGGATGTTAGAGATCCTCTAAGGAAAAAAAAAGTGTGTTTGGACAGGCGAGGCATGTCTTTGTGACCTCAGGTGACACAGAAAAGGAGTAAGCAGCACAAACTTTAACTACCGATTCGGTGGTCTCAGGTTAGAAGTAAGTAGCAAGACTGAGTTCTCTGGAATCACAGAAAAGGTTTTGGCAGTAATAGTCATCATGAACCATGATGGAAGGTTTCTGCAGCCTTTCAAAGCCAAGGCAGACTTGACTTTCAATCAGGCCTTTCACTGTACCTGCTTGTGAACAGTGACCCCAGAAAGGGTGCCACACACCGCGGAAGACCTAATGAAATCACAGGGGTCTTTGTTTTCCTCTTATTTCTGATGTCAACATCAGTCCCAGGAGTGGGCAAAGGCCTTGGTACTTGGTCACAGGGAACTGGATACACGTCAGCCATTGCAATTTCCCTGGGAAACAGAAAATATTTTCCCCACTCTATGGATGAGGAAATTGAAGCAAAGGGAGAAACGTCCAAGGTTTTTCAAGGAGGTGAAGAGCCAAGAACTCTGAGGTTAGGGCTTGTAGCTAAATACTCCACACTGGCTCTGGCTGGATATTCCATCTCCTTTTGGGAAGCAAGCAGTCCTGGAAGCTGTGGGAACTCTAGTTGCTAAGGACAAGATATGAGATAACAGTTTACACCACACAACTATCCATATGGAATCCATCGCACATTAAAACAGGAGACTTGAGGCCTCACTAGGTAAATGAGATAGAAAAAGGGAACCTGAGGGTTACTCAACATTTTCCAAATCAGAGATTTATGTCCCTTTTGGAAAGAAGAAGGAACACCTGGCTGCAGCCCAGTTTTGAGTAATATTTGCCACTGAGAAGCCATATGCAAAAGTTCCTGGCACAACTTTGGAGAGCTCTTCCGATGGGGCTCTGGCCAGTCCTTGTAAATGACTGAGATTTAAAACCCTATCAAATCAGAGAAACAGAGAGTACGCTTGATGCAGCACCATAAATCCCTCTCTGTGAAGCTAATTTCAAACTTACAATAGCTATGTTCAGAGAGAAAAATTATCTGCACATACCCACAAAAGATAGGGTTGTGTTTTGTTTTTTTTTTAAGCCAAGAAGGGTAGACATCAATGCCTAACAATGATCTGTGTGGCTGGAATACAGTCGATTACTTCCTTAAATATATTTTCTGATTTTTCTGCAACGAAAATGCACTGCTTGGGGAATAAAGAATTAAATAAAAGTAAGTAAAGGAAATATAAAAGCTAGCAACTTCAAGTGTCAATAGACAGCCAGAGCTTATCTCATCCAACTGACTCATTTAACAAAAGAAAGGGAGGCAGCAGAGTGGGGAGCACCTTGCCTGTGGTCCCTCAGCTGGCCAGCAAGGGATGGAGAGCCAGGACCTGGAAATCCCCCCGCCTGCCTTCCTGTCCTCTGCGCCCCGCCCCCCCGCCCCCCAACGGGCTGCAGTTGCTGGATTCCTTAGGCTAGGAAACCCCTAAGCCTGATGCGAGGTGAGAAAGAGCCTCAAGTGCTAGACAAAGTACAGCCAGATTCCAGCTCAAGAAGAGCTGAAATGAAAATGGCACTCACCAAGACAAGAGGACAATGTGAAGGGAATGAGGTGTCCCAGGCTCTGACACAACTGCTACACAGAACAACTTCATAAATGTGCCGTGTTTTCTTGCCTCTGGCTGGCACACATGTGATCCCCCCACGCCTGGAATACCTTCCTCTTGTCCTCTCTCCCATGTATTTCTACAAATTCCTACTCAGCCTTTAAGATCAACTTACAAGTCCCTTGCAAGACCTTCCCCGTTCTTCCCCATTTACAAAGCTAATTGGTACCAGGACACCTTAAGAAGAGGATATACCTTGACTGTAGAGCATATAACAATGTTAGGGAGATCAGCATTGGTTTATAGGTCTCCCTCACTCTTTTGATAGTGTTCTTTGAAGGCAGTGGCTATTTTAATCACCTCCCTATCTCTGGTACACGGCAGGGACTCAAATGTCAGCTGAATAAACGTATGTCTGCTAACAGACATACAGTAAGAGTTTAACCTCTCCTTCCAAATCTACCATGTGTCCTTCTCTCCTCAACAGTGCATCTGCAGAACTTTTAGGTAATAGGTTGCTTTGGGATAGAGGGTTTTCTTTACAGAAAGTTTAAATATTTGAGTTTAATTTTTGGCATTTCATGCTTCTCTTTTCTTAACAAAGAGAAGAGAAATGAGAGAAGAAAGGTAGGATTATATTAATATCAAAAGATAAATGGATAGGCTGACTATGACAAAGGCAAAAAGCAAGCACAGTTGGCCATATGATGATACCAGCTGACACATATTCTACACCACCCTCTCCCTCTCACTCCAAGACACACATACACAGGTGCACATAAAAAGCTAATAACAAGTCACTTTGGGAAGTTCAGTCATAACCTATCAACAGGAGACCCCATCGAATAGTAAACACCAGAATGAGTATATTATTAGAGCTGCTAATGGCTAATGAAAATCTGGAGATCAGGTTTCTGGGCACATCTCGCTACATCTGTGCACTAGGCAGTCCCAGACGGTATAAAAACCAAGTTTGGGGCCTGCTTCTTCGTGATACGCTGTTCCTGCAATATTGCCAAGGTTGTGACAGAATCGTGCGACCAGATCAAGAATCGTCTGCCTGCAGTCTCCTCAGGCACAGCCCTGCTCCTGACTCTGCACATCTGAGAGAAGTTTCCAGTCAACTTCTGGGTCCCAGGAACAAGGCTACTGTTACATAAACACCAGAGGGGCCTTGTTTTACTCCTTCTAGGGAAAGAGAACGGTCACAGTACTCAACATACTGCTCCCCTCCCCCAAGACTGACTGGGAAGGGGCGCGAGGGAACTCTCCGGCGTAACGGGAACATTCTATGTCTTGACTGAAATGTAGGTTACCTGGGTGTACGTGTTTGTCAAAATTATAGTATTATCCTCTTAAGATTCACGCATTTCACTGTATGTAAATTTTGCCTAGAAAAAAAGAACCATGCACAATGATCAAACTCTACGTAATAGGTTTACTATCTGCAGTAGTATGGACCAGCAATTTTGGAACTACTTTCTGTGTATTCCAGGCTTGAGCAAGTAAGTGAATATATGCAGGATGCTGGGAGCCAGGTTTCTCACTGTTGGGGAAGGTAGTTACAAATATGGAAAGGGGGAAAGTTAACGTTACCAAAGGGGATAAAATGTATCATGTGCCTCCTGACATGAGGATATATCATCATTTCTTTGGTATTCCTGCCAAAAATTCATAACCTGAATCTCATCATAAGGAAACATTAGACAAATCCAAATTGAGGGAAATTCTACAAAATAACTGGCAAAATGTCAAAGTGGTGAAGTTAAGAAAGACAAAGAAAGGCTAAGGAACTTTTCCAGATTGAGGGAAGCCAAAGAGACATGACAACTAAATGCCCGATCCTGAACTGGATTCTGGTCTGGAGAAAAAACTTATGAAGAACATTATTGGTACAAATAACAACATCTGAAATATGGACCGTGTATTAGATAACAGTACTGTTACACAAACATTAAACTGCCTGAATTTGATAAGTGCATTGTGCTTAGGTAAGATAAGAACCTTTTTCTTAGGAAACATATGTTGCAGTACTTAGCTATGAACAATCACAATGTCTCCAACTGACTCTGTTTCAACAAAGAGAGGAGAGGCAGGGAGGGAGAAGAGCACATACACACAAATGGGGGAAAATGTAAACACTTGGGGGATCTGGGTAAAGGAGTTCCTTGTACTATTCCTGCAACCTGTCTGTAAGTTTAAAATTATATCAAAATAGAAAGGTACCCCTCCAAATACCCTAACTTCCTCCCAATTACTTAGGTGAAAATCTAAAAACAACAAATTAACTCCATGTATTATAAGAAATTCTTTCAAGAATATCAGTTTCAAATCTGTACTCTTCCCTTTGGTAGCAATTCCACACAACTATTTGGCTCTGAATTCCTTTATGAAACCTAAAAAAGGACTCATATACCTTCAAATAGGGTTTTTTGAAATTCTAGTGACAGATACTATCATTTTGGAAAGTCTTACAAGGCAATAAATAGAAACTGGAATGAAAGCGACTCCTCACCACCCTCCTCCCTCCAGATTTTTCAGTATTTTTTCTGGAAGATGGAACAATTCACCTGGCTGTATGCCAAGCTAAAATCAAACAGGATAAGGAACAATTTGCGTGTAGATGATTTAGCCTTCCCTGCCACAGAAGCAGAGAACTGTAGTCTTCCCCACCTCAGACCTTATAAAATGTCTATATTTTATTGATATAAATAAGGTAATGAAGGCATTTTTACTCAGCATAGTTTATTCTACCTCCCCAATCTTTCTGTACTTGTGCTTAAATCAAGACACAAGCATGGCCTTAGTGCTAGGGGGGGAAAAAAAGCAAAAATACTGAACACTACCAAAGGAAAAAATTACTTCATGGATGTCAAAGGAGAAATTTTTAAAAGTCATTTTTAGCCTCAAAGAATTTTTTTGAAACAATAACAACTATGATATGACTCAGTATAAAAAATATTATGCTAAGTATGAATTAAGAAAAATTCACATGCACAGAGATGAAAATGTAATTGGATTTGTCATTTCAAAGTATTAATGCTAGGTTTGCAGATAATAGAGAATGACATCCTCCTAAGCGAATAAATAAGTTAGCCAAGTAAGTAAATGCTGTGTTTCTACTGTAAGGAAATACATGCACCAATGAAGCAACCTTTTCAGCACAAAAGAAATTTAATACCCAGACCACATGAAAAGTGATCGCTATGGGAATAGCACAGCTGTTAAAATCCAAGTCAGTTTGTATTAAATCGTCCAGCATGTTTATGTAAAGCAGGACTCTCAGAATGACCACCAAGGGGAAATAATTTTGCTAACAAAAAAGTAATACCTATAATTAATTTAATGCTTACAATAAGTGTGAAAGAAAATGCAAAGCTATTCTCTTTCAAAGGATATAAGGGACCTCAGCTAGCTGGTATGCTTGTGATCCTTTTGTAAACAGTATCTCAAGGGCTAATTTAATTAGAAATAGAACAAGAAAAAATGAGTGTTTGCGTTTCACTTCGAGAACCCAATTATCGTTATTTCATTGACTTACCAGATTTACATAAAGCCACAGAAAAACCTCTGGCACCGGTGCCAAACAATTTCAGTATGAAAATTAATACTGCCAAGTTATTCTGAGACCAATTAGCTTAGCCATTCAAAGAAAAAAATGTGCTCCACTGAAGAGCACGTAATCCTAAAACCTGCATTTCTGAAGACAGAAGGGCACACAGACGTCCTTGAGGCCCTGACTCGAGAAGACAGAAGATGCCTTAAAGGACCTACAGAAAAAAGGAGCTCACGGATAACTACTAACAAACAGCTTTAAATCTCAACAGAGACACTTGGGATGCATAACGATAGAACAGGAGCTTACTTTACTTTTGAAGAAAAGAGAGAAAGAGTTACTCTAAGTTTTTGAGCACCTAAAATTAACCAAATTTATCAACATTGTTTGTCAAATCTGAGTTAACTTTTTTAAACTTTTTTTTTGGCTGTGCCGCACGGCATGTGGGATCTTAGTTTCCTGATCAGGGATCGAACCCGTGCCCCCTGCACTGGAAACTCGGAGTCTTAACCACTGGACCACCAGGCAAGCCCCCTGAGTGAACTTTTTAGAGAGACTGACTGGTCAGGATTGTGCTTCTCATAAGACAAGACTCGGGTAAAGTTTTCAAAGAAAGCGTGTCATCTCAGAGTGGAGAGACTATCCCTAGAATTCAATCCCTTTCAGAGTGCCAGATGTAGGCTACACAGCAAAGTCTCAAATTATAACTGAGAGGCCAGAGTTTGGGATTAATGACCCCAACGCTATTTTGCATAACACTTGAACATGGAAGTCTTATCAAGAATCATGAGTTTTAAAAGCCCAGGTTAAATCACTGGGCATTAGAAGGCTTAAAGAGGTATCCAAAAGGAAATCAGCTATAGCACACAGTGTGCATGTAAAAATAACTCAAGACTATCTCAAAGCCTATTAAAAAATGAGATGCCATCACTGTAGTTTTGAGATACATCAGCCGTTTCCCATTACAATGGAGGACATACCAGCTCTATTTTTAGAACCTCTGGAAAGATCAAAGCTGAATGGGCCCTTTTATTGGCTCCCGATCCAGGGCCCTAATCTCTGTTTACTCCTTCTTTGTCATTATGTAGATCTCCGAAAGACACACCACCAGGACCGCCTGCTACCCCTCATCCCCTGAGTAACACTTAAAAATTGCTCTGGGACGGTCGGTACAAGCGAGGAGCTCTCTGGGGAGGAACAAAGACGAGTAAAGTTCAAATTCGAGTCCAAATTACCATCGTGATTCAAGTACTAATACAGAACTATAGTGATCTAATCCAGTCTCTCTCTCTACACTATAAACCACACTTTCTCAGGCTGGTTTCTCTGTGAGAATGAATACAGATAAAATGAAAACACAATCCTTTCTGGTTTGGCATTTTTAGGCCCTCCCCTCCTCCACAGAAAGCCCTCAGTTGGTTTCAGTGCCTCCGGCTAGTAAGGCTGAAGAGCTCATTTTAAACAAGTCCCATGAATGTAGAACGACTTACTTTGGAAGAACAAGCTGTACATTTGTCAAATGCCAGGCTGACAGGAAGGACATTATCAAATCGCGACAGAAATCCTCGTATCTAAAAACAAACACAACAAGGCACATCAAGCCCAGAATGACACACCTGTGAAGTACGTGTGTCGCTTCTGACAAGAAGTGGGAAACAATTAATAGGGTGCTCCTGGTACAGATTCACAAAAATGAAGTTCAATGTAGATATTTTCCCTCGTACTATATAATCAGTTTGAGGAAGAACTATATGAGGTCCTTTATTCCATTAAGAACCGGTCTACAAGCCTTGCACATATTTGAGACCTAAACACAAACTGACTCCAAAATATAAAAAGAAAGCTGTAAAATCTGAAGTATTGTTTTCATAAATGTCTTCAAATATATAACCAGTCAACTAGTTTATTACTGACAATTCTCGTGTATGTTACAGTGAATATAGGACAAGTGTGCATTTTTAGGATGTGGTATTGGAGTGCGGCCTCACTAGGTAAGAAGGGCTGGGGACTACAGAAGGCAGAAATGGTCCTAAATATAGATCCAGTTACTTGCCTGAGTTGGAACAGATAGGGATAAAATGGAGCGCATTACCAAGTTTATGGGGAAACAGCGCCACCTTGAGCACCTCAGTTATAATTTCTGAATCACAACTCATTTCCATTTATGGGGTGTCAGTTATAACCAGGTTTCGCAAACTATAATTTAAGTAATCCAGACACTACACTTCCAGAACTACACTGACACCAAAAGGGGACTTTAAACTGTTACATATATCATTTAAACATTATTACTAAAAATATTTATGGTGAAATCTCTAAAGTCTCCATAGGACTCAACATTTACAATAAGCCAAACACCACCAATCTTCTCTTGAGTTAATTTATTTGGTCTTGACAACCACCCCACTGATGAAACTCCGGCTGGGAAGGGTGAAGCATCTTGGCTCAGGTAAACAAAAAGTGACAACGCTAAGATTCAGAAGCGGGCCCCTGATCCCAAACCTGGCCAGGCCCTGGCCTGGGCTCCCTCTCTCCTTCCTTTCCCTTCCCTCCCTCTCAGGACGGCACAGCTTTTGTCTTCAATGTGAGGGCTCACCACACATTTAACAGCCTCACTTGAATACAGCAAAAGAACAAAACCCCCCCCCCCACAG